>NC_050188.1:14465579-14478079 GCF_008315115.2 Sander lucioperca
CTTAGTGTCTTCATTAATCAGAGGTGTGTTTTGGGCGTAACATGCAATCAACCAATCAGAGATCATCTCCCATTCCCTTTAAAAGCCAGGCGCGTTTGGACCTTGGAGCATTGCTATTATGATGGAGGATATTTTTATTTGTAATCTTCTGCATGTGTGTGTGCTGCTGTGCGTCCCTGTGTGTGTAACAAGCATAGTGTGTGCGTGCTGTGCACGAGCCTAGGAGCATTTTACTAATGCTCTGTTAAAATAACAATGAAATGCTGCGTTATTGACTTTAGACCAGGTTTTTGTTGGTCAATGGTGCCATCACTTCCCTCTGCCTCAAGATAGCAATACGCCCAGAATGCACCTGAACACACCTCCCTGTAAGACCAGCACGCCCAGAATGCTCCTGAACACACCTCCCTGTAAGACCAGCACGCCCAGAATGCTCCTGAACACACCTCCCTGTAAGACCAGCACGCCCAGAATGCTCCTGAACACACCTCCCTGTAAGACCAGCACGCCCAGAATGCTCCTGAACACACCTCCCTGTAAGACCAGCATGCCCAGAATGCACCTGAACACACCTCCCTGTAAGACCAGCACGCCCAGAATGCTCCTGAACACACCTCCCTGTAAGACCAGCATGCCCAGAATGCACCTGAACACACCTCCCTGTAAGACCAGCACGCCCAGAATGCTCCTGAACACACCTCCCTGTAAGACCAGCACGCCCAGAATGCTCCTGAACACACCTCCTATAAGAAATAATAATATATCGTCTGCAAAAAGCATAAGGTTATGCACCATTACAGCTGCGTCTACTCTTGGGAACTCAGAATCCCTCCTTATAGCTGCTGCCAAAGGCTCTAGAGCTAGACTAAATAACAAGGGCCTTGCTACCCTCCCCTCATATTGCACTATTCCTTCCCTCTCTTCAATTGTTATTGTATATTTCTTGTACAATTTGTAAATTCTATTGTATTGTTATTCTGTATACCTAACAGTATTTTTTTATATTTCTTACTGTCCTTTCTTGTTGTTTATTCTTTATATGTTAAGTGAGTGTTGTACTTTGAGAGCAAAGATTAGCCGGAGTCAAATTCCTTGTTTGTTTACGCAAACCTGGCCAATAGGCCTATGTCGAGGTAAAAATACCTCGATATCGATACCGCAACGATATTGCAGTGTTGACTATTGGTGCTTTCACAAAATATTTACAGAATGTGATTTTTGATAAATAATCATTAGTAATGCAGGGCTCCAGAATAACTATTTGCTTTGGTCGCACTGGTGCGCCTAACTTTTTTATTTAGGTGCACCAGCACAAAATTTCGGTGCACCCAAATTTTTCCTCGCGTCGCCGTTAACGCTGAATGGGGATACACGATACATAGCTCTGTATTTTTTTACCAAGTGGGCTAAATGTTCAGTTTTAAGTCGAAGCCACTTTTCACAAGCTCTTTCATTAAAACAGATTGTGATTAAAATAAAATGCAAAGACAGGGTTTCCTTCCCAGTTTGAAAATATACAGCTGCAACACATTCAGAAAGTTATCTGAAATAAATAGCTTAGGATATATTGAAAAATATATATATCTCTGAGAAAGCTCCTTCACTTGTTTTCAACAACAACAACAGACAGATTAAAAGAGAGAGAGGACGCCCGGATAGCTCAGTTGGTATATATAGAGGTTCGACTCCGACCTGCGGCCCTCTCCTGCATGTCATTCCCCGCTCTCTCTCCCATTTCATGTCTTCAGCTTTCCTATCAAAATAAAGGCCGAAATCTTTTTTGAAAAAAAAAAAAAAAAACAGAGGGAGAGGTGGAGTGCGATGGACTGAAGCGTACGCTACTCACAGAGTGACGGCTGACTCCTTATGAATGGGTCCAGCACGGGTCGAGTGCGCTTTGGCGGGTCAGCGGCGTTACACGTCTTGTGTAGGCTATGAAATGTCTGTATCGTCACTGCGCTGTATTTTTATGAACTATGATATTCTGGCCATGGGTCACATCTCTCGCCCAGGTCCAGCAGGCTCCATCTCACGCTATTACTCAACGAACTGAAGTTAGTTGCATTTAATAACTTCTAATGTGTTTTTCGCCGCAATAACAGAGAGTTACCAGCGTAAACACTGGTACCAATACAGGTTTCCCTCTCATACTTAACAATACACAGCTGTGTTAATAACAATTAAAACTGCTGCAGGGGTGCCGTGTGTGAGTGAATGGG
Source organism: Sander lucioperca (assembly GCF_008315115.2). Classification (NCBI taxonomy): domain Eukaryota; kingdom Metazoa; phylum Chordata; class Actinopteri; order Perciformes; family Percidae; genus Sander; species Sander lucioperca. The sequence goes on from NC_050188.1 coordinate 14,467,799, forward strand.
GGCGGGGCTGCGTGGAGAGAGATCCAAACACAGGCACGGCTTTACAGAAGAAATGGGTCACGTAACGCAGCATTAAACCATATCGATATAAACGACATCGCTTAGTTCGTGGAGAGGAAGCGGATGCGAGGACGTTAGGTGCAACCTAGGAAAAATCTTAGTCGCACCCTTACAAATTTTGGTCGCACTCTAGAGCCCTGTAATGTGGATATAATGACTAAGTGGGTAAAGGCAAATAATAGAACAGTTACAACAGTCTGGTGAGTTCAGAAAATTACATCACTTTACTGTAATGCAGCCTTTAAAACCAGGAAAAGACAACACTTATGCCATATTATGATATTATGATATCCAAAATCTAAGACGATATCTAGTCTCATATCACGATATGGATATAATATCAATATATTGCCCAGCTCTAATCCGACCCATTTCCCCTCGTTAAGTCTTTTAACAAAACGTACTTTCATAATGCTGACTTATACAATACGAGGCTTGTTTGTGTTTGATTAATCATGTCTGGTTCTCCGGCTGGATTTTCTCCTCCGAGGCGTCTGGTCAAAAACCTCCTGTGACTGACTCATCGCTGCCGACCGACGCTCTGAATAAATCTCTGGGATTTACACCAGCTGGCTCAATAGTCTTCAGTCTTTACTACAAGATACGGACACTTTCAGACTGTTTGTGTCTCCCCCATTCTTATACAGCTGCTTGTACTGGGTGACACGATAGATATACAGTCATTGGGAACAAATTAGGACACCCATGGTAAAGATGACTAAAAAGAGGAATAAAAAAGTAATCTTTAGGAAATTGATCTTAATGCCTTAATTAAAAAATGAGGAAAAATCCAATCTTTAAGGACACCAATTTTCTGTGTGAATGAATAATGTATCGTAAATAAATAAATGTTCTTCCTTAAAATACAGGGGCCATAAGTCATTACACCCCTATGTTAAATTCCCATAGAGGCAGGCAGATTATTATTTTTAAAGGCCAGTTATTTCATGGATCCAGGATACTATGCATCCTCATAAAGTTCCCTTGGCCCCCACATCATTACATACCCTTCACCATAACTAGAGATTGGCATGGGGTACTTTCCATAAAATCATCTCTCAATGCAAATCAAACCAGCTGTTAGGGATAACCGAAATAAAACCATGCGGCGGGCTGGAAAATCGCATTCACATGTGTTGTGTTCGTCACGTTTTGGGACAATACTAACCATCGAAAGTGGGCACTACGGCAGCAGTGTACTGACGGAAGTATGCGGAATGAGACACAGCCAGAAAGATCAGAACAGAGACCCAACAAACTACGTCAAACTATCACTAAAAGTCAGTGGAGTTACAGATTTACAAAGCGTCCAAACGGTCTTAATTCCCGAGATGCCGTCTATGGTTTTTTAAAGCAGTTACTGTATACTCTCAAGGAACTGAGCGTGTCTTTTAAATCACATGCGCGGAAGCATTCATTAGTTGGAAACACACACTAACACTGCAGGTGAAAATTACAAACCTGGGCTGTTCACACGGACAAAACGGCAGCCTTGCATCAACAAAAAAACAAAAAAAAAGAAAAAACCGAGACGAGCTTCCACCGCTGCTGCAGCTCAGCAAACGTCACTTAACTTGTTTCCTTCTCAGGTTGAGGAGCAGAGGAGTCACAGCTCAAATTCCTGCAGAGCCGCCATTAAACCAACACGACTCAAACACCCGGTGGCAAATGCTGAACGCCAAAAATGGCATTTGATAAACACCAGAAGTTCAGCGACCTCGGAGAAAACATCACCTTTCAGCCCGCCGTGCAGCAGCTTTTACACTCTTCTCTCTGCTGGGCGACCCGTGATTGGATTTTCCAGACTTAAAGGTCCCATGGCATGAAAAATGTCACTTTATGAGGTTTTTTAACATTAATGTGAGTTCCCCCAGCCTGCCTATGGTCCCCCAGTGGCTAGAAATGGTGATAGGTGTAAACCGAGCCCTGGGTATCCTGCTCTGCCTTTGAGAAAATGAAAGCTCAGATGGGCCGATCTGGAATCTTCCCTTTATGACGTCATAAGGGGAAAGGTTACCTCCCCTTTCTCTGCTTTGCCCACCCAGAGAATTTGGCCCACCCATGAGAGAGAGACATCATAGCTTGCAAACGAGCGAAGCATGGCACCCCCACCCTCCACCTTGCCCCCCCCCCTCTCCTCCTCAATAGCATTTAAAGCTACAGACACAGAAATGTCACATCCTAAGGAAAGCTCATTGTGGGACTGGCTCTAGTGGCTGTAATTCTGCACCAAGGCTGAATTTAGGGAAAGAGACTTCAGATACAGTATTAGGGGACCACTAAGGTCTATATAAAGAGACTTCAGATACAGTATTAGGGGACCACTAAGGTCTATATAAAGAGACTTCAGATACAGTATTAGGAGACCACTAAGGTCTATATAAAGAGACTTCAGATACAGTATTAGGGGACCACTAAGGTCTATGTAAAAGAGACTTCAGATACAGTATTAGGGGACCAAAGAGCAGCATGTCATAGGACCTTTAAAGTGCTTTTTCCTCTACAGATACAGGTTTAAACATCACTACGGAGACACAACTTTGCAGCATTTTATTTCGTCGTCCAGTGGAGCTAACGCTAGCAAACTAGCGGCTAACGTAGCGCCTTCATTTTGAAATCCAAAACCACACAAGCTAAGAAAACAACAAGGCAGATCAAGTGTACATGACAAATTGAGCTGCCCAAAAATAAAGATAAAACCTGCGACTCACTGCACTTCCTCGGAGGGGGAGGGGCTTCACCAGAGGGCTCCGACTCCTCCTCCAATCACAGCGCGTCCTCCTTTCTCTCTCCTGGACGATCTTCAGGCCAGCGGCACTCTGGGTAATCTCCGGTGGAATCTGAAAGCAGAGAGGGATGTCAACGAAGGAACAAGTGCGTTTGTGTCAGCAGAACATAGAGGTGTTGATGGTGGGTGTGTGTGTGTGTGTGTGTGTGTGTGTGTGTGTGTGTGTGTGTGTGTGTGTGAACATGTGAACAGGCTGTGAATGAATGCGTGACAGCGTGTGTGCGTAAATGAAAGGGGAGCCCAATATGGGCATTAAACACTGCACCGTGCACTACACAACTTGGCCCAAAATAACGATTAAAAAAAGAGAGGCTGTGGTTACCGTGGCAACGTGTGCCAAAACGTGGAGAAGGGAGAGAGAGAGAGAGAGAGAGAGACAGAGAGAGAGAGAGGGACAGAAGAACGGGACAGACAGCAGGAGAGTGAGAGACAGGCAGCAGAGCGACGTGGGAGAGTTGGGGAAAGTTTCGGCTTAATGCAAATGTATCTTCTGTTTCTTTGTTCCACTCGTTAACTGGAACCAGGACGACAGCCGGATCTTCAAGAGCACGGATACAAAAACCACAGAGACTATCTTGGCAGCTCGTGTTGTTGTTGTAATACACAGTTTTCCACAACACACACGGCAAAGTATAACGGCTGTACACCACCTGTTAATGTATGAACTAAAAGTTTAAGAAGACAAAAGACCAATGAGAATTCACAAGAGTTACACCTGTCTGTGTGTGTGTGTCTGTGTTCTTGTTTTACTATATTCGTGGGGTCCAAAAACTGGGAATGCAGTATACTTGTGGGGTCCGGACATCCGGACAGCCTTGTGGGGCCCAAAATGCTGGACCCCACAAGTTTAAAGGGCTGTTTGAGGACTTGGACTTGGTTTTAGGATTAGGGTTAGAATTAGGTTATGGTTAGGGTGAGGGTAAGGGTTAAGGTTAGGCATTTAGTGGTGATGGTTAAGGTTAGGGTAAGGGGCTAGGGAATGCATTATGTCAATGAGGGGTCCCCACAAAGATAGCGAGACGCACTAGTGTGTGTGTGTGTGTGTGTGTGTGTGTGTGTGTGTGTGTGTGTGTAATTGTGTTTGGGTGTGCGTGTGTGTGTGCGTGTGTGTGTGTGTTAAACACCTGTGTGTGCATGTGTGTGCATGTGTGTGTGTGTGTGTGTGTGTGAGAATGTGCGTGCGTGCATGTGTGTGTGTGTGTGTGTGTGTGTGTGTGTGTGTGTGTGTGTGTGTGTGTGTGTGCATGTGTGTGTGTGTGTGTGTGTGTGTGTGTGTGTGTGTGTGTGTGTGTGTGTGTGTGTGTGTGTGTGTGTAAAATTGCACACAGCTGAATCTCGTGCAGTCTTTGTATAAACATGCTTTGCATTATTTGACTTTCTAGTAGTCTGGATCAACGGAAGTACATTTCCAGAATAATACTGCCTCACGTCCGGCCCTCCTCTCTCTCTCTCTCTCTCTCTCTCTCTCTCTCTCTCTCTCTCTCTCTCTCTCTCTGCGTTATAATGTCGGAATTTTATGTAAAGTGTGGCCGAAACTTTAAATAATGAGGTAAACGTATTTTAGAGAAATCCCCCGTGAGCTAAAACGTTGAGATTTCCAACTGTTCTGAACGCTCCGGTTTCTACAGTTTTTTCTACTCTGGGCTGAGTGTTACGCAACACTTAGCCGGCCTTCTGTCATTGGTCATCTGCTCCCAGTAGGCAGGACTGGGGTTTAAAACCTGCTCTGATGTATGACATTTATTTTAGGGTATCGAGAATGACTCGGCAGCATTTTAAACGTGTCTGTGCAACATGATTGGTTTCTCTCTCTGCACTTTGATTTCCTTTTTGCAACTGTTTCTAGGTCTAATATGTTTGTATTTGATTTAATTTCACTTTTTTCTGTTTGTTTTTTTGTTGCCATGCGTCGTTCTAAATGCTTTTCGTTGCCTATGAATGAATTGTGCCTCTGTGTAAACAACTCATTCTAGGATTAAGTACTTTGTCCTGTTTAAGTCTGCAGAGCTCATAATCATTTTTATAATCCCAACCAGTGAAAAGCAGCTTTTACAGAACTTGACACGTAAACAAAATGCAAGTAACACGAGAAGACGCTGAGCGGACTTTGAAAAGACTGAAGTCTTGACATCTCACACCTAAAGACAATCTGTCCTCATATGTAAAGACTGGGGGATCCTTCAGGGTCACAATTTGCGTAGTCTGTATCCACGACTTTCCACTTGTTGGGAATTGCGCCGATGCTGCCGGAAATTCTGCCGGATGTGTGTCTTTTCACCGGATGTGCGTCCCCTTCCTCTGTCTCTGTGTTGGCGTTCTAACCTCCGGCTGATTTGTGAGGACTATGGTTAACTGTTCCTCAGATCTCTGCAGGGTAAATAGACAGCTAGCTAGACTATCTGTCCAATCTGAGTTTTCTCCCGCACGACTATTTTCAGTCCCTCCAGAAAAACGCGATTATGCGATCGCGTAATTCAACGCATAATCAGCCAAAGTCCGCATATCTATGCAGGGGGGCCGCATTTTTCAAATACGCCGCACTTTCGCTCGCCGCATAAATTGCCGATTTCCGCGCAAAATATGCAGGGCTTGCATGATTTCATAATCCCCGCATTTTCGTTGCAAAAAAGTCACATATATCTTAGCAGAAAGTTGAAAAATGTTGCGTTTACTTCACACAAGAGCAGCCATTTTCCCCTGTTGCCATGGGGACGTTATGAAGTGACGTTATGAAGTGACGTTATGAAGTGACGTTATGAAGTGACGTTATGAAGTGACGTAATTACGCGACGTGAACATCATCGAAAAGCTGCAAACCCCGCGATGAAGCCACGAGGAAACCGCAGTTTTTGCAAGTTCCTGCAATTTCATCGCATAAAATTGCATAAATATCCCGCATATTCCATCACATTTTTTAAGAAAACGTGCCGCATAATCAAGGATTTTTGCCCAAAACGATCACAAAAAAACTTAGCGCCGCCCGTGACGATTGTGATTGGTTTAAAGAAATGCCAATAAACCAGAGCACATTGTTCTCCCATCCCAGAATGCTGTGTGGACTAGACAGACCTCCCTCCGCTCCGCAGCGTGTGGAGGATCTGGCAAAAGCGAGACAACAACTAGATTTGTTTTGAAAAATGTAGCCAAGCTAACGTTAACTTGCTAACGCTAGCGTTAGCTGGTAACTTGAAGGGACAGTCTGCTGATTTTCTGTTCTGCCGTACATGGAGATGAATGTCTCCAGTACCCGGAGGTCTGTGTTTACACGACGGCAAAACTCAGCTGGATGACGCGCCTCGGAAGGGTTAAAAGTTGGCGACTTATATAGACCTTAGTGGTCCCTAATACTGTATCTGAAGTCTCTTTATATAGACCTTAGTGGTCCCCTAATACTGTATCTGAAGTCTCTTTATAGGCCTTAGTGGTCCCTAATACTGTATCTGAAGTCTCTTTATATAGACCTTAGTGGTCCCTAATACTGTATCTGAAGTCTCTTTATATAGACCTTAGTGGTCTCCTAATACTGTATCTGAAGTCTCTTTATATAGACCTTAGTGGTCCCTAATACTGAATCTGAAAGTGGACTTTTAGATGAATTGAGTTTAAAAGAAACACCTTCTTCCATTTCTAAATGTTGGATTGCAAAGTTTATTTTGGAGCCAAAACACATTTCTGTTCGTTGATCAACATCAAAACATTCTGAAGCTCCTTTAAGAGGGAATCACCAGCAGTGCTGTCCCCAGAGAGAGAGAATGTGTGTGTGTGTGTGTGTGTGTGTGTGTGTGTGTGTGTGTGTGTGTGTGTGTGTGTGTGTGTGTGGATGAGATCATCCGAGGACTGCAGCACAGCGGGGAGAGAGACACAGAGAGACAGTGAGAGAGAACAACAGGTCTTTTCCAGAGTCTGGATCCCCCTCAGGACTGACCTCATCCCGCATCCATCACCAGCCTGACGCTAACCAGACTCTGTGTGTGTGTGTGTGTGTGTGTGTGTGTGTGTGTGTGTGTGTGTGTGTGTGTGTGTGTGTGTGTGTGTGTGTACAGTACTCTCATATCGCTCCAGGCCCAGCGCTGATCGTCATTGCTACACTAAATTTCTACAGATAGAAGCCAACCAAGAGAATTTGTATTTTACTGTACGTCAGTGTCGGGAATGGGCCGGAATTCCCCCTGCTCTGGCATCTCCCCTCTCATTCCCCCTGCTCTGGCATCTCCCCCCTCTCATCTCCCCCTCTCATTCCCCCTGCTCTGGCATCTCCCCTCTCATTCCCCCTGCTCTGGCATCTCCCCCCTCTCATCTCCCCCTCTCATTCCCCCTGCTCTGGCTCTGGCATCTCCCCCCTCTCATCTCCCCCCTCTCATTCCCCCTGCTCTGGCGTTTCCCCCTCTCATTCCCCCTGCTCTGGCATTTCCCTCTCTCATTCCCCCTGCTCTGGTGTTCCCCCTCTCATTCCTCCTGCTCTGGTGTTCCCCCTCTCATTCCCCCTGCTCTGGCGTTTACCCCTCTCATTCCCCCTGCTCTGGCATTTTTCCCCTCTCATTCCCCCTGCTCTGGTGTTTCCCCTCTCATTCCTCCTGCTCTGGTGTTCCCCCTCTCATTCCCCCTGTTCTGGCGTTTACCCCTCTCATTCCCCCTGCTCTGGCATTTTTCCCCTCTCATTCCCCCTGCTCTGGTGTTTCCCCTCTCATTCCTCCTGCTCTGGTGTTTCCCCTCTCATTCCCCCTGCTCTGGCATTTTTCCCCTCTCATTCCCCCTGCTCTGGCGTTTCCCCCTCTCATTCCCCCTGCTCTGGCGTTTCCCCCTCTCATTCCCCCTGCTCTGGCATTTTTCCCCTCTCATTCCCCCTGCTCTGGCGTTTCCCCCTCTCATTCCCCCTGCTCTGGCGTTTCCCCCTCTCACTCTCATTCCCCCTACTCAGGCGTTCCCCCCTCTCAATCCCCCTGTTCTGGCGTTTCCCCCTCTCATTCCCCCTGCTCTATTCCTTTTATATCTGTAAGCTTTTTGAATGTATTCATGTACACTATGAATGTATGATATTATGTTTTATTATGTAATGTAAGTGCCAAAGTCACCGAGACAAATCCCCGCCCGTCCTGCACTTCCTGACTGTGACGCAGAGAAGCCTCAGATTAATGTATCAGCGCCGGCAGAGGACGTGTCCTCAATCTATTTTCTTGTCCATACCTCTGTGCTGACGGGTCGCTTAAAAGATATTTAGGCTGCGGCGCTCATCCGGATATTTTGCATATCTTAATTGGTGCTTACAAAGCATACAAATGAGCCGGCCGGCCCTAATTAATTAGCTGTGTGGGTTGTCTTCTTTAGTGGCGGTGGAGAGCGGGCGCCTGTCTATCTGCTTCTTTTCTTTTCTTTTCTTTGTCCAAACATGAATTTAATCAACCAGGTCCATTAAAGAAGGGACTCGTGTTTACAGTGAACGTCGGCAGAACAGATCTGACGCTGCACGGCGGGGAGACGGAGACAAAAAGTGCAGCCATCGATGTAGATCACGTAGATTAACGTCCCCGTCTCCATACAGCCCTACAGCATAAACAATACAATGAATACGACGTAAATAAATGATGTAATCAGCCTTAAATCCAAAATGTAGTGTGTAGTGTGTAGTGTGTAGTTAGCAGTGTGTAGTTAGCAGTGTGTAGTGTGTAGTGTGTAGTTAGCAGTGTGTAGTTAGCAGTGTGTAGTGTGTAGTGTGTAGTTAGCAGTGTGTAGTTAGCAGTGTGTAGTGTGTAGTGTGTAGTTAGCAGTGTGTAGTTAGCAGCGTGTAGTGTGTAGTGAGTAGTGTGTAGTGTGTAGTTAGCAGCGTGTAGTGTGCAGTGTGTAGTGTGCAGTGTGTAGTGTGTAGTGTGTAGTGTGTAGTGAGCAGTGTGTAGTGTGCAGTGTGTAGTGTGCAGTGTGTAGTTAGCAGTGTGTAGTGTGTAGTGTGTAGTGTGCAGTGTGTAGTGTGTAGTGTGTAGTGAGCAGTGTGTAGTGTGCAGTGTGTAGTGTGCAGTGTGTAGTGTGCAGTGTGTAGTGTGTAGTGTGTAGTTAGCAGTGTGTAGTGTGCAGTGTGTAGTGTGCAGTGTGTAGTGTGCAGTGTGTAGTGTGTAGTGTGTAGTTAGCAGTGTGTAGTGAGTAGTATGTAGTGTGCAGTGAGCAGTGTGTAGTGTGTAGTGTGTAGTGTGTAGTGAGCAGTGTGTAGTGTGTAGTGAGCAGTGTGTAGTGTGTAGTGTGCAGTGTGTAGTGTGTAGTGTGTACTTAGCAGTGTGTAGTGTGTAGTGTGCAGTGTGTAGTGTGTAGTTAGTGTACAGTGTGTAGTGTGTAGTGAGCAGTGTGTAGTGTGTAGTGAGCAGTGTGTAGTGTGTAGTGAGCAGTGTGTAGTGTGCAGTGTGCAGTGTGTAGTGTGCAGTGTGTAGTGAGTAGTGTGTAGTGTGTAGTGAGCAGTGTGTAGTGTGTAGTGTACAGTGTGTAGTGTGCAGTGTGCAGTGTGTAGTGTGCAGTGTGTAGTGAGTAGTGTGTAGTGAGCAGTGTGTAGTGAGTAGTGTGTAGTGAGCAGTGTGTAGTGTGTAGTGTGCAGTGTGCAGTGTGTAGTGTGCAGTGTGCAGTGTGTAGTGTGCAGTGTGTAGTGAGTAGTGTGTAGTGTGCAGTGTACAGTGTGTAGTGTGTAGTGTGTAGTGAGCAGTGTGCAGTGTGTAGTGTGTAGTGAGTAGTGTGTAGTGTGTAGTGTGTAGTGTGTAGTGTGTAGTGTGTAGTGAGTAGTGTGTAGTGAGTAGTGAGTAGTGAGTAGTGTGTAGTGAGTAGTGTGTAGTGTGTAGTGAGTAGTGTGTAGTGTGTAGTGAGTAGTGTGTAGTGTGTAGTGTGTAGTGTGTAGTGTGTAGTGAGTAGTGTGTAGTGTGTAGTGTGTAGTGTGCAGTGTGTAGTGAGTAGTGTGTAGTGAGTAGTGTGTAGTGTGTAGTGTGTAGTGTGCAGTATGCAGTGTGTAGTGTGTAGTGTGCAGTGAGCAGTGTGTAGTGTACAGTGTGTAGTGTGTAGTGTGTAGTGAGTAGTGTGTAGTGAGCAGTGTGTAGTGTGTAGTGTGTAGTGTGTAGTGAGTAGTGTGTAGTGAGCAGTGTGTAGTGTGTAGTGTGTAGTGTGCAGTGAGCAGTGTGTAGTGTGTAGTGTGTAGTGTGTAGTGTGTAGTGAGTAGTGTGTAGTGAGCAGTGTGCAGTGTGTAGTGTGTAGTGAGTAGTGAGCAGTGTGCAGTGTGCAGTGTGTAGTGTGTAGTGAGTAGTGTGTAGTGAGTAGTGTGTAGTGAGCAGTGTGTAGTGTGTAGTGTGTAGTGTGCAGTGAGCAGTGTGTAGTGTGTAGTGTGTAGTGTGCAGTGTGTAGTGAGTAGTGGGTAGTGTGCAGTGTGTAGTGAGTAGTGGGTAGTGAGTAGTATGCAGTGTGTAGTGTGC
>NC_050188.1:14483079-14488079 GCF_008315115.2 Sander lucioperca
CAGACATTCATTCAAATGGAAAGGGACATACACACACACGTTTGTGGCACTATCTTTGTGGGGACCCGTCATTGACATAATGCATTCCCTAGCCCCTTACCCTAACCTTAACCATCACAACTAAATGCCTAACCTTAACCCTTACCCTCACCCTAACCATAACCTAATTCTAACCCTAATCCTAAAACCAAGTCTTAACCCTCAAACAGCCCTTTAAACTTGTGGGGTCCAGCATTTTGGCCCCACAAAGCTGTTGGGACCCCACAAGTATACTGTATTCCCCGGTTTTTGGACCCCACGAATATAGCTAAACAAGCACACACACACACACACACACACACACACACACACACACACACAGTTCCTCCATTCAGGTGAATTTTTCTGCAACAATTTATATTGCAAATGTCTTTATTATGTAAAGGAAAGTATAATAGTTTTTGTTTTTTTGTTGTTGGTTGGGGTTGCACTGGCCAGTTTAGATTTTTGGGAGGGGTTGTAACCCCCCCCTGTAAATTACGCCTATGCCCATATCAAATTAGGAATATTGTCATGTTCAGAATAATAGAGGAATATTGGTGTGAATTGTGTTTACTTCAATCTAAAAAAACATTATATTCATTATAATACTGATTTGGGCTTTAAACGGTGATACGAACACAGGATTTAAAGACAGAGGACAAACTGTCCCACAGGTGTGTTTATCCGGGGGGAAACCCCCGCCAGCTGCCGACATGTCTCGGTATCAACGCCGTGATCGCCATAAAACGCCCGCATATACAGCCATTCTGTTATTGATTAAAGCGGCTGTGTGGCTGGGTTCAAACTCCAGCTCGGATCTGCTAATGAGCGAACAAACAGCCTCTAATAGGGCTGTGAATGCGTAAACAGACTAATGCGGCTGGCTGAAGTCCGCCTGGCGCAATGTGGCGCCGCTCAAGGCTGTTACCGGCCAATTACAGAGCTGAGGGAGAGGGGGGGGGGGCTCACTAATCCGTTCTGGAAATGTATACATACCCACAAACTGTGGCAAGATGTCTTGGATAATATTACTTGTAACTTCCCCATGCAACTCCTAATATTATTTTTACCGTTAATATTTATTCTGTTAATTTGATATTTTGTCTAATTTTAGTTTGGGCTTTTTTTCCCCTCTCTTTCTTCTCTTTTTGTTATCAGTATTTTAGTTTCTTTTCTACGTTAATTGCAGTATGCATTGTAGAGTGCCCAGATTAAGACCCTATGAGGGCTTAATGTAAGATATGGTGCAATATATATATATATATATATATATATATATATATATATATATATATATATATATATATATATATGTGTATATATATGTTTGCAAGTTCTCCCACTTAGAAATCATGGAGGGGTCTGAAATTGTCATCGTAGGTGCATGTCCACTGTGAGAGACATAATGTAAAAAAAAAAATCCAGAAATCACAATATATGATTTTTTAACTATTTATTTGTATGATACAGCTGCAAATAAGTATTTGAACACCTGAGAAAATCAATGTTAATATTTGGTACAGTAGCCTTTGTTCGCAATTACAGACGTCAAACGTTTCCTGTAGGTTTTCACCAGGTTTGCACACACTGCAGGAGGGATTTTGGCCCACTCCTCCACACAGATCTTCTCTAGATCAGTCAGGTTTCTGGGCTGTCGCTGAGAAACACGGAGTTTGAGCTCCCTCCAAAGATTCTCTATTGGGTTTAGGTCTGGAGACTGGCTAGGCCACGCCAGAACCTTGATATGCTTCTTACAGAGCCACTCCTTGGTTATCCTGGCTGTGTGCTTCGGGTCATTGTCATGTTGGAAGACCCAGCCTCGACCTATCTTCAATGCTCTAACTGAGGGAAGGAGGTTGTTCCCCAAAATCTCGCAATACATGGCCCCGGTCATCCTCTCCTTAATACAGTGCAGTCGCCCTGTCCCATGTGCAGAAAAACACCCCCAAAGCATGATGCTACCACCCCCATGCTTCACAGTAGGGATGGTGTTCTTGGGATGGTACTCATCATTCTTCTTCCTCCAAACACGGTTAGTGGAATTATGACCAAAAATATCTATTTTGGTCTCATCTGACCACATGACTTTCTTTCCATGCATGATTTCAAACCATGACGTCTTAGTGTATTACCAACAGTAACCTTGGAAACGGTGGTCCCAGCTCTTTTCAGGTCATTGACCAGCTCCTCCCGTGTAGTTCAGGGCTGATTTCTCACCTTTCTTAGGATCACTGAGACCCCACGAGGTGAGATCTTGCATGGAGTCCCAGTCCGAGGGAGATTGACAGTCATGTTTAGCTTCTTCCATTTTCTAATGATTGCTCCAACAGTGGACCTTTTTTCACCAAGCTGCTTGGCAATTTCCCCGTAGCCCTTTCCAGCCTTGTGGAGGTGTACAATTTTGTCTCTAGTGTCTTTGGACAGCTCTTTGGTCTTGGCCATGTTAGTAGTTGGATTCTTACTGATTGTATGGGGTGGACAGGTGTCTTTATGCAGCTAACGACCTCAAACAGGTGCATCTAATTTAGGATAATAAATGGAGTGGAGGTGGACATTTTAAAGGCAGACTAACAGGTCTTTGAGGGTCAGAATTCTAGCTGATAGACAGGTGTTCAAGTACTTATTTGCAGCTGTATCATACAAATAAATAGTTAAAAAATCATACATTGTGATTTCTGGATTTGTTTTTTTAGATTATGTCTCTCACAGTGGACATGCACCTACGATGACAATTTCAGACCCTCCATGATTTCTAAGTGGGAGAACTTGCAAAATAGCACGGTGTTCAAATACTTATTTTCCTCACTGTATATATATATATATATATATATATGTGTGTATATATATATATATATATATATATATATGTGTGTATATATATATATATATATATATATATATATATATATATGTATATATATGTGTATATATATGTATATATATATATATATATATATATATATATATATATATATATATATATATACACAGTATATTAAGACAATTACTTTATAAAAAGCCATTAAAACTGTGGTTGTGCTCCCTATTTAATTTTTTCAATTCAATTTCATTTCATTTATAGTATCAAATCATAACAGGAGTTATCTCAGTACACTCTACAGATAGAGTAGGTCTAGACCACACTCTATAATTTATAAAGACCCAACAATTCCAGTAATTCCCCCAAGAGCAATAGCAGTGGCAATTTATTGTTTTTAATTTATTTTCTATTCTTTGCTGACCCCTGGCATGTTTTATGTCGACTTACTTTTGTTTCTTTAGTTGTTTTTCTATACATTTGTTTATATATATATTTTATTACATATTTCTATATGTAGAAATATGTGACCTATTACTGTTCACATACTTGTAATGCATACTACGTTTAAATAAAATGTTTAAAAAAAGAAAAAAGACTCATCACTATCACCGCACATGCTCAGTGTGTCTCTTGGGACGGGGGTGTGGTGCTGTTCGAGTGTGTGTGTGTGTGTGTGTGTGTGTGTGTGTGTGTGTGTGTGTGTGTGTGCAGGGAGAAGCAGGGAGTGTGTGTGTACATGCAGAGAGTGTGTGAGTGTGTACATGCAGTAAGAAGCAGGTTGTGTGTGTGTGTGTGTGTGTGTGTGTGTGAACATGCAGTGAGAAGCAGGGAGTGTGTGTGTGTGTGTGTGTGTGTGTGTGTGTGTGTATATATACATGCAGGGAGAGTGTGTGTGTGTGTGTGTGTGTGTGTGTGTGTGTGTGTGTGTGTGTGTACATGCAGTGAGAAGCAGGGTGTGTGTGTGTGTGTGTGTGTGTGTGTGTGTGTGTGTGTGTTTGACTCAGTTCCCCTTCCTCCACCCTCAGGGGGATCACACGATGTTTGTACTGTATTTTTCGCACCACATGACTTGCAGATTTTTTTTTTTCTCTTTTAAACATCCCCCCCGCCCTCCCTCCTTTTCCCTCCCTCGCTCTTTGCCAGGCAGGAAAGGCAAAACAGCTGTGGCGGTGCCGAGCGGCTCCCCATTTACCGAGGAATTATGCAAGCAGGAAATTCAAATAAGATGCAGATGAGTGGAAGAGCCAGGCTCCAACCAAATACCTCCCGCCCCCCCTCACCAGAGACCACAAACCTGACAGAAGCGTCCAGACTGCAGCCAAACCCCCGCCCGGCCTCGCAGTCTGCTTCCAACGCCGCCGACTTCTCGCCATTTCAACAGTTTGTCCCCCCCCCCCTGCCCGCCCAGATGACACGAGTAAAATAAATAGCATTAATGAATCTGACTGTATACGTCTGAAAAAATGCCTCCTGGCGCCGACAGAAGGCAAAGAGTGTGGCTGTTTAAATACGGAACGTGTGATGTTTTCACGCCCGTCAGCCATCAACACGTTCAGCTCGAGAAATTAATAAGCAAAAACACACGAAGCCGTCGGCCTCCCAACTGTCTCTGCTCGGATAATTTTATACCCTTAGGAAATCTCTTAGGACGGAGAGTTGTGAAGTCAATAAGATGGAAGGGGGAATCTTCCCTCTTTGGGTTATGTGAATATATGATTGTGTCAAAAAAACGACGCTGTCAAAATTTCTTCCGGAACTTTCTAGTTATTATTAATATTCCGCCTGTTTTTTGTCCCGTAACTAGTCACGGAGCGTTGCCAACACATGCACACAAAATATATCAAAACGTGCGGAATGCTCGGGAATGGTGTGCTATGTGTTTTCTAAGAGATTTGCCGCACGGTTTTCACGTAATCTGCAAAAAACGGCGCAAAATTGTCCCATACACTTGAATGGGAAATCTTCGTATAATCGCTTAACATCACTAAAAAAAAACAACCCCTCTTTGTAGTGTTACATGAAACAAAATATATGAATGAAGCTCAACGTGAGAATTCACGCGAAACCAAAAACAGTGTGTCGTCATGGATTTAATGCAACACGTCCTCCTGACCGTCCGTTTGTTCCTACCTTCTAGTTGGGGATCGGGCATCGAGAA
>NC_050188.1:14493079-14523079 GCF_008315115.2 Sander lucioperca
AACGCAACTGTAATTTCCCAGAGAAAGAAAAGAAGTCCCTCCAGAAAAACGTGATTATGCGATCGCATAATTCAACGCATAATCAGCCAAAGTCCGCATTTTTACAAATACGCCGCACTTTCACCGCATAAATTGCCGATTTCCGCGCAAAATATGCGGGGCATGCATGATTTCATAATCCCCGAATTTTCGTTGCAAAAAAGTCCCATATATCTTAGTAGAAAGTTGAAAAATGTTGCGTTTACTTCACACAAGAGCAGCCTTTTTCCCCTGTTGCCATGGGAACGTTATGAAGTGACGTAATTACGCGACGTGAACGTCATCGAAAAGCTGCAAACCCCGCGATGAAGCCACGATGAAACCGCAATTTTTGCAAGTTCCCGCAATTTCATCGCATTTTTTAAGAAAACGTGCCGCATAATCAAGGATTTTTGCCCAAAACGATCACAAAAAAACTCCGCATTTTTCTGGAAGGACTGGAAAAGAGACGTGCCCTGAGAGGTCAAGATGGTACGGTCCACTATGGGTGTCTAAAATGGTTGGGAAGCGTATTTACAGGTCAGAAAGCAACGTGGCATCATGACTTTGCATAAACACACACGCCACGTTCCTAAAGCCAAATGGCGTGTTATCTGTAAGCATTTTGAGCTATCTGCGTGTATGTCTATGCTGTGCTATGGGAATTTAACATAGGGGTGTACTTACTTATGCCCCCTGTATTTTAAGTATTTTAACTGTATTTTAAGGGAGAACATTTATTTATTTACAATACATTATTCATTCAAAAAGAAAATTGGTGTCCTTAAAGATTGGATTTTTCCAAATTTTTTTTTAATTAAGGCATTAAGATCAATTTGCAAAAGATGATTTTTTTATTCCTCTTTTTAGTCAACTTTAGCATGGGTGTCCTAATTTTTTCACATGACTGTATCTTATGTTACATATCTCATATGATTATTTGGGGGGTGTTTGTATTACACCTATGGTTACATTCCTCAGCTCTTGATCACAAGTTGGTTCAAACACACACAGCTTAAATTCCTGTTTTCATCAAAATCACGACAAAAAGTTGAAAAATGACAAAGGTGATGAAAGAAAGACAGAAACGCAGACGCCGACTAAAAGGGCCGGCTCTGGTTGGTCCTATATGTTAAACGGGCTTCCTGTTGGGGGGGGCCTGAGCAGGACGACAGGTGTGATGTTTTTAAAAGGTCGCGGATGTGGATGCCCTTCGCCTGCCTCACCCGTCGCCGTGACGACGAATGAGTGAGAGAGAGAGAGCCTCTCGTGAGGACAGGAAACTAGAAACATTTATTTTTACTGCAGGATGTTTGGAGAGGAGGAAGAAACCGGAGAAGACTGATGGAGGAGGGAGAAGACGAGGACGTGCGGGACTTCTTGAACGGATGAGTCCGACTCTGAGGGGGGGGGGAGGTAATCTCAGGTCTGAGGGGGACATGAGGAAGAGGAGGGGAGTAGGGTACCGGCGGGGCGAAGGGATGAAGAAAAGTCACGTTTTTATAAGCTGGTCACGGACGGTTGAGGCCTCTGTCAGACCTGCAGTCGAGGATATGGTCAAGACTGTTAACCCTCCTGTTTTTACGACCTTTTTGTCACTTTTTCCAGTGTTTTGGGCGCTATATTCAACGCTTTAGGTGTTTTAGAGGCTTATGTCAGTGTTTTTGCCAAATTCTCCGGTGTTTTTGTCACTATTTCCGTGTTTTTGAGGCTTATGTCAGTGTTTTTGCCAAATTTTCTGGTGTTTTTGTCACTATTTCCGTGTTTTGGGCGCTATATTCAACGCTTTAGGTGTTTTTGAGGCTTATGTCAGTGTTTTTGCCAAATTCTCCGGTGTTTTTGTCACTATTTCCGTGTTTTTGAGGCTTATGTCAGTGTTTTTGCCAAATTCTCCGGTGTTTTTGTCACTATTTCCGTGTTTTTGAGGCTTATGTCAGTGTTTTTGCCAAATTTTCTGGTGTTTTTGTCACTTTTTTCTGTGTTTTGGGCGCTATATTCAACGCTTTAGGTGTTTTAGAGGCTTATGTCAATGTTTTTGCAAAATATTCCAGTGTTTTTGTCACTTTTTCCGTGTTTTTGAGGCTTATGTCAGTGTTTTTGCCAAATTTTCCGGTGTTTTTGTCACTTTTTCCGGTGTTTTGGGCGCTATATTCAACGCTTTAAGTGTTTTTGAGGCTTATGTCAGTGTTTTTGCCAAATTTTCCGGTGTTTTTGTCACCATTTCCGTGTTTTTGAGGCTTATGTCAGTGTTTTTGCCAAATTTTCCGGTGTTTATGTCACTATTTCCGTGTTTTTGAGGCTTATGTCAGTGTTTTTGCCAAATTTTCCGGTGTTTTTGAGGCTTATGTCAGTGTTTTTGCCAAATTCTCCGGTGTTTTTGCAACTATTTCCGGTGTTTTAGAGGCTTATGTCAGTGTTTTTGCCAAATTCTCCGGTGTTTTTGTCACTATTTCCGGTGTTTTTGAGGCTTATGTCAGTGTTTTTGCCAAATTCTCCGGTGTTTTTGCAACTATTTCCGGTGTTTTTGAGGCTTATGTCAGTGTTTTTGCCAAATTCTCCGGTGTTTTTGTCACTATTTCCGGTGTTTTTGAGGCTTATGTCAGTGTTTTTGCCAAATTTTCCGGTGTTTTTGTCACTATTTCCGGTGTTTTTGAGGCTTATGTCAGTGTTTTTGCCAAATTTTCCAGTGTTTTTGTCACTTTTTCCAGTGTTTTGGGCGCTATATTCAACGCTTTAAGTGTTTTTGAGGCTTATGTCAGTGTTTTTGCCAAATTTTCCAGTGTTTTTGTCACCATTTCCGTGTTTTTGAGGCTTATGTCAGTGTTTTTGCCAAATTTTCCGGTGTTTATGTCACTATTTCCGTGTTTTTGAGGCTTATGTCAGTGTTTTTGCCAAATTTTCCGGTGTTTTTGAGGCTTATGTCAGTGTTTTTGCCAAATTCTCCGGTGTTTTTGCAACTATTTCCGGTGTTTTTGAGGCTTATGTCAGTGTTTTTGCCAAATTCTCCGGTGTTTTTGTCACTATTTCCGGTGTTTTTGAGGCTTATGTCAGTGTTTTTGCCAAATTCTCCGGTGTTTTTGCAACTATTTCCGGTGTTTTTGAGGCTTATGTCAGTGTTTTTGCCAAATTCTCCGGTGTTTTTGTCACTATTTCCGGTGTTTTTGAGGCTTATGTCAGTGTTTTTGCCAAATTTTCCGGTGTTTTTGTCACTATTTCCGGTGTTTTTGAGGCTTATGTCAGTGTTTTTGCCAAATTTTCCAGTGTTTTTGTCACTTTTTCCAGTGTTTTGGGCGCTATATTCAACGCTTTAAGTGTTTTTGAGGGGCAGGTACCAAAACTCAAAACTGTATGTTTCAGTTGTTTGATCTGGTCTTGTCTCGGTCTCAACCCCTCAAAGTCTCGGTCTCAACCCCTCAAAGTCTCGGTCTTGACTCAGTCTCAACTCCTCAAAGTCTCGGTCTCAACCCCTCAAAGTCTCGGTCTTGACTCAGTCTCAACTCCTCAAAGTCTCGGTCTCAACCCCTCAAAGTCTCGGTCTTGACTCAGTCTCAACTCCTCAAAGTCTCGGTCTTGACTCGGTCTCAACCCCTCAAAGTCTCGGTCTCAACCCCTCGAAGTCTCGGTCTTGACTCGGTCTCAACCCCTCAAAGTCTCGGTCTCAACCCCTCAAAGTCTCGGTCTCAACCCCTCAAAGTCTCGGTCTCAACTCCTCAAATTCTCAGTCTCAACCCCTCAAAGTCTCGGTCTTAACTCGGTAATCCCTCAAAGTCTCAGTCTCAACCCCTCAAAGTCTCGGTCTTAACTCGGTAATCCCTCAAAGTCTCAGTCTCAACCCCTCAAAGTCTCGGTCTTAACTCGGTAATCCCTCAAAGTCTCAGTCTCAACCCCTCAAAGTCTCGGTCTTAACTCGGTAATCCCTCAAAGTCTCGGTCTCAACCCCTCAAAGTCTTGGTCTTAACTCGGTAACCCCTCAAAGTCTCAGTCTCAACCCCTCAAAGTCTCGGTCTTAACTCGGTAACCCCTCAAAGTCTCGGTCTCAACCCCTCAAAGTCTCGGTCTCAACCCCTCAAAGTCTTGGTCTTAACTCGGTAACCCCTCAAAGTCTCGGTCTCAACCCCTCAGAGTCTCGGTCTCAACCCCTCAGAGTCTCGTCTTGACCCCGGTCTCTATACAACCTGTTCTTGGTAATGACTTGGTCTCGGTTTAGGTAGTCCTTGCTACAACACTGGCAGGAAGTGATGTCACCACCAGCCAAACTGGTTCAGTTTTATTGATTTTGGCAAGAAACCAACCACCCAAAAGATTCATATCAAGTCCACTTGGCTAGTGAAAGAGCGAGGAGTGGCTGCTGAGTTTGGAAACCCGTCTGCTGCTCCTGTGACTGGCGGAGAACAGACACAAGTTCATTTCCTGTTGCGGTGGTGAGTCAGAGAAATGGCAGGATGGCGCAAGAACTGTGCTGCCGACGCCTAAAAACAGTCCCTGTGGTTTTTACGCCTCGGCTGCACTTCACCAAAACAACCTGGAGGGTTCAAGCACATTGAAAATAGAAAGTAGGAAACTTAACGAGCCAACTTTTCTACCTCCCTGCGTCTCTGTCTTCTGTCTGACAACAACGCCACGGACGGGAACAAACGGCCGTTCAGACATAGAAAATGTCATTGTGTTTGTGTTGGACTCCTTTTCTTTCCAAGGTTACATGTTGCTGCTTCCTCTCCCATCTTTCCTGAAACCTTTCCTCTGTATATACACTGTCTAATGAGGCAGAAAAACTATAAAAAAATAACAAAGACAAGAAGCAAACGTAGTTGAAAAACACCTTTTGTTTCAAGTTCTTTGAGAGGCTAAACGTTTCCAGCTCCATCTCCATTGTGTCTTTTAGGAATCCAAGCAAAAATACCAGTTACAAATATTTAAAAGAAGTGGGAGCAGTAAGAATGGCTCACTACATATGTTGGGCACAATTCTTTAATAAGGGCTACAACTAATCTTTTGTCCATAAAAATGTCTGTTTATTTTATCCCCCCGAGGCTAAGCTGATGTCTTTGGATTGCTTGTTTTATCCAAAACGCCCCCAAGAATATTTAGTCATAATAATGAATAACTAGTAACTAAGACTGTCAGATTAATCTAGTTGAGTAAAAAGTACAATATTTCCCTCTGAGATGTAGCGGAGTACAAGGCACAAGTATAGTAAAAGGTATGTTAAAATTGTACTTATGTACTTGTAATGTACCATGTTTTAATCGCCTTTTTCAACATTTTTGTTGCCTTTTTCAAACCCTGTTGCTTGCTGTTATTTTAAAGAGCATTTACTTCCTTAGACTGACAGAACGGACAGCGTCCCGCTCTGAAATAAAGTGACTGTCTGATGTTTCTGTTTCTACAAGTCCCATAACTAGGGTTGGGTACCGAAACGCGGTGCCAACAGGGCACCGGTTCCGACGTAAACGGTAGTAACGAGACCGAATAAGAACGAAAATTTCGGTGCCTGACTCATTTTGTTTTCAGAAGCATCGCTGCACGGGACGCTACGTTACCGTTAGCTAGTAGCTGGATTAAACCCAACGGTTAAAATGCTGACAGCTTACGTTAAGCGGTGTAAAGTGTGACTGTATTACCCTGTAGAGGATTCCAACAGCGGGACGTAACAGTCTGACTGCAGCTGCCGTTGTCGGAAAAACAACACAGACGGTGCCTTCACTAGACACTCGCCAGCCTTGTGGTGCATTCAAAGTTATTGTAAAATACCCTTTTCCCATCCAGTGGTTGTTTTTGTCGTTTACCAGCAATTTACTGGTGAAATAAGTCATTGTTATAAGTTATTGGTGCGTTCACTAGACACTCACCAGCCTTGTGGTGCATTCAAAGTTATTGTAAAATACCCTTTTCCCATCCAGTGGTTGTTTTTGTCGTTTACCAGCAATTTACTGGTGAAATAAGTCATTGTTATAAGTTATTGGTGCGTTCACTAGACACTCGCCAGCCTTGTGGTGCATTCAAAGTTATTGTAAAATACCCTTTTCCCATCCAGTGGTTGTTTTTGTCGTTTACCAGCAATTTACTGGTGAAATAAGTCATTGTTATAAGTTATTGGTGCGTTCACTTGAAACTCGCCAGCCTTGTGGTGCATTCAAAGTTATTGTAAAATACCAGAGGTGCAACGATGAATCGATTAGTTGTCAACTATTAAATTAATCGCCAACTATTTTGATAATCGATTAATCATTTGAGTCATTTTTTTTATTAAAAAGAAAATCTGATTTCTGTGATTCCAGCTTGTTAAATGTGAATATCTTCTAGTTCCTTCTCTCCTCTGTGACAGTAAACTGAATATCTTTGAGTTTTGGACATATCAAGACATTTGAGGACGTCCTCTTAGGCTTTGGGGAAACACTGATCCACATTTTTCACCATGTTTTGACATTTTTATAGATCAAACAACTAATCGATTAATTGAGAAAATAATCGACAGATTAATCGACTATGAAAATAATCGTTAGTTGCAGCCCTAATAATAATACCCTTTTCCCATCCAGTGCTTGTTTTTGTTGTTTACCAGCAATTTACAAGTGAAATAAGTCATTGATTAATAATGTAATAACTATAACTTGTAACAATCATTTAATTTTGACCATATGGCCTTAGCAATAAACAAGCCGTTCTTTAATGTCGCCGACTGTCGTTTTGTGCTCCTTTTTTATATTTTATATTATATACATTATAAATATATTTCAGTTCAGGCACCGGCACCGTTTTAAACGTATCGTGTTAGCACTGGTATCGGAAAAAACCCAAACGATGCACAACCCTACTCATAACATAGGTAGAAATTGTCTGATTTTTCTGTTTCTAAGTCCTATAACGTAGGTAGGGTTGCTGCATTAATTTTGCCGGTCCAGTCAGAGAGACTGAGGGGAAACGACACAAAGTTGAAGTTATTTTAAAACCCTAAAAGATTCGGGGCTCCGCCTCTGTTGCTTGCTCTTATTTTGAAGAGCATTCCCTTCCTTTGACGGATAGAACGGACAGCATCCTGCTCTGAATTAAAGTACGTCTTTATCCAGACTTGCACGCTCACAACCGTGCACAGACTCGGTGTGAAATATTAATGCGGATGTTAGGTAGCAAACAGTGGGAGACCCAACTGTCCACACACACACACACACACAAAGTCTGTCTGTTCGCATTTCTGTAACGCCGGCTCTGCAGACGGAGAAAGAGGGTCACTATGACAAATACCTGCAGTACACTGACCTGCATACAGTACAACTCTGCAGGGTGGATACCGGAGAGGGAAAAATACTCTGCCCCGCTGATTCCAAACACACAGGCCGTGTTCAGACACAGACTCACTGCTCGCGTAATAGTCCTTTTATATTCAAAGCCACAGACAATCCAAAACATGTTTTTCATCAGAAATAAATGGAGGTGAAATGCAGCAAGTTGTTTAACAAAACTAACCACATGCACGATATTCAAACACACAATATTCGCTCCATCAAACACGTAATACTCACTCCATCAAAGACGTAATACTCGCTCCATCAAAGACGTAATACTCGCTCCATCAAAGACGTAATACTCGCTCCATCAAAGACGTAATACTCGCTCCATCAAAGACGTAATACTCACTCCATCAAACACGCAATACTCACTCCATCAAAGACGTAATACTAACAACATTAAACACGCAATATTCGCTCCATCAAAGACGTAATACTCGCTCCATCAAACACGCAATACTCGCTCCATCAAAGACGTAATACTCGCTCCATCAAACACGTAATACTCGCTTCATCAAACACGTAATACTCGCTCCATCAAAGACGTAATACTCACTCCATCAAAAACGCAATACTCGCTCCATCAAACACGTAATACTCGCTCCATCAAACACGTAATACTCGCTTCATCAAACACGCAATACTCGCTCCATCAAATACACAATACTCGCTCCATCAAAGACGTAATACTCGCTCCATCAAAGACGTAATACTCGCTCCATCAAACACGTAATACTCGCTTCATCAAACACGCAATACTCGCTCCATCAAATACACAATACTCGCTCCATCAAAGACGCAATACTCGCTCCATCAAACACGTAATACTCGCTCCATCAAACACGTAATACTCGCTCCATCAAAGACGCAATACTCACTCCATCAAAGACGCAATACTCGCTCCATCAAACACGCAATACTCACTCCATCAAACACGCAATACTCGCTCCATCAAACACGTAATACTCACTCCATCAAACACGCAATACTCGCTCCATCAAACACGCAATACTCACTCCATCAAACACGCAATACTCGCTCCATCAAACACGTAATACTCGCTCCATCAAAGGTGTAATACTCGCTCCATCAAAGACGCAATACTCACTCCATCAAAAGTGTAATACTCGCTCCATCAAACACGTAATACTCGCTCCATCAAACACGTAATACTCGCTCCATCAAAGACGCAATACTCACTCCATCAAAAGTGTAATACTCGCTCCATCAAACACGCAATACTCGCTCCATCAACGGTGTAATACTCGCTCCATCAAAGACGTAATACTCGCTCCATCAACGGTGTAATACTCGCTCCATCAAAGACGTAATACTCGCTCCATCAAACACGCAATACTCGCTCCATCAACGGTGTAATACTCGCTCCATCAAACACGTAATACTCGCTCCATCAAAGACGCAATACTCGCTCCATCAAACACGCAATACTCGCTCCATCAACGGTGTAATACTCACTCCATCAAACATGTAATACTCACTCCATCAAAGACGTAATACTCGCTCCGTCAAACACGTACGATGGAAGATTTCATATTTTTACTATTTTCGGACATTTTATAGACCAAACGTTCAATCGATGAAATAATCGGCAGATTAATTGACAGTGAAATGACCGTCAGAGCTCGCACGGCCACATCAGCGGCGGTTAGTAGTAGCCGGCTACGTTGCTCCGCATGGTGCTGCGTCAGGTCAGCGGTAGTTGGTGGTTCAGTTACCCGAGAATAGGTGACTGTGAGCCGGGTACAGAGCACTGCGAGCTGCCGGCTGTTACGGCTAAGTTATGGGCAAGAAAAACTGAGGAAAATGCAGCGACAAAACTTAAATTTAGGCACCGAAACGACTTGTGGTTTGGATTAAAATACTCCCGAGGAACACGCATTTCCTGAGTGAAAGTACTGTGATTTCCCCGGGAACTGAACTCCGCTCTCTGGCTTAGAAAGTCCTGTGTTTTAACGCCCACCAATCCACCCCGACCGCCTCCCTACGCAGCCCGCCGCGTTCTTATACAGCGGCAGTCAATGTGGTGCACACAGCGGAAAAACCGTGAAAATCACACGAATTACAGAGCTTGACTTTTCGTAGCTTTTCGAACATATGGGTCATGAGAACAGGCTGGATATCAAGATGCCTGTGTGTTTCCTGCAGGCTCAGGGATTCAAACCAGCGGCTCTCTGATCAAACTGACTCCTCCTCTGTTGATGGACGGTCTTAGAGTGCAGCTGTAATGTTCTCGGAGGAAACCGATCGGGTTTGGGGATCGATTGTGGAACTGCAGCATCAGTTTTCATCCCAACTTTGGTCCACCTGATCTCATTTTAGTCTTCACAACAGCTTCCTTTTCCAAAACAGAAAAAACAGGGGACCGTTTGGTAAGCAGAGTGATGGGTCTTCACCGCCGGCGTCTGAAACGGAGTCTTTCATTAGAGATGAATAAGCCTCCGTGAGGGAGTATCACATCTCGGCAGCGGGTGTGATAGCGGCCTGGGCTTGGTTCGGAGGTAGGAGGACCGTCTGCCCTCAGGGCTCTCTCAGTTAACACAGAGGGCAAAAACACTGTGTGTGTGTGTGTGTGTGTGTGTGTGTGTGTGTGTGTGTGTGTGTGTGTGTGTGTGTGTCTGTATATGTGTGTGTGTGTCTGTATATGTGTGTGTGTGTGTGTGTGTGTGTCTGTGTCTGTTTTTGTGTGTGTGTTTGTGTGTCAGTATATGTATGTGTGTGTGTGTGTGTGTTTTTGTGTGTGTTTTGTATGTGTGTCTGTCTGTCTGTCTGTCTGTCTGTGTGTGTGTGTCTCTGTATATGTGTGTGTGTGTGTGTGTGTGTGTGTGTGTGTGTGTTTGTGTGTGTGTCTGTATATGTGTGTGTGTGTGTGTGTGTGTGTGTGTGTTTGTCTGTATATTTGTGTGTGTGTGTGTCTGTCTGTCTGTCTGTCTGTGTGTGTGTTTGTCTGTATATTTGTGTGTGTGTGTGTGTGTGTGTTTGTGTCTGTCTGTCTGTCTGTCTGTGTGTGTCTGTGTGTGTGTTTTCTTCAATGTATTTGTCTCTGTTTGAGAGAGTTTTATTTTTTCAACATTTTTGTCGTTTTTAAGGAAATGTGCTTCGTAGCCGGGACAAAATTATTACATCTATCATATACATACAGTATACTTTCATAGTATGACTTTTATTTATATATATATATATATATATATATATTTGACGTTTTTTTCCCAACATTTTTGTCGCTAAATGTAAACATCTATCTAGGGCATATCTATCTGCAACTAACGATTATTTTCATAGTTGATTAATCTGTTGAATATTTTCTCGATTAATCGATTAGTTGTTTGGTCTATAAAATGTCAGAAAATGGTGAAAAATGTGGATCAGTGTTTCCCAAAAAGCCCGAGATGACGTCCTCAAATGTCTTGTTTAGTCCAAAACTCAAAGATATTCAGTTTACTGTCCCAGAGGAGAGAAGAAACTAGAATATATTGACATTTAACAAGCTGGAATCAAAGAATTTTTTACTTTTGTCCTAAAAAATTACTCAAACCGACTAATCGATCATCAAAATAGTTGGCGATTAATTTAAAAGTTGACAACTAATCGATTAATCGATCAATCTTTGCAGCTCTACATCTATCATATGCTTTCATTGTATGATTTAGTTTTTTTTTGTATTAAAATGAAATCATCTGCTGCAGAAGGAGTGAATGAGAAAACATCTGTTCATCTGTGTCGTACAAACATCTGCTGCTGATGTTTTGGTACACAGAGTGTGATTTAGCTTCCTCTAATAAGGTTAGCAGCAGAGTAATGATACTTAATTATAATGTTATGGCAGTAATAGCTTTCACATTAGACGCCAAACAAACGCAGATTTGTGTCCCGATTTCAAACACAGGTCTCCATCCCTTCCTCCCTCCCTCCCTCCCTCCCTCCCTCCATCCCTCCCTCCATCCCTCCGTCGTTTGGGTTTCTGGAGATTTACGGTCGTTCCAACAACTGATTTCGAATTCCCGCCGGTTTATTCCCAAACATATCGAGTGCCAGTTGACCCCATCCAACAAGGCAGCCACGAAGACAAAATAAATGCAAATACATCAAAACAAAAACCCACCGGGGGGGATGACATATTTGTTTTTTTGACTTTTTTTTTTATAAGCTTTTCCCATGTTTATGTCACTTTTGCGGACGTTTTTGGAGATTTTCCGGATGTTTTTGGAGATTTTCTGGACGTTTTTGGAGATTTTCCGGACGTTTTTGTCACTTTTGCGGACGTTTTTGTCACTTTTGCGGACGTTTTGGAGATTTTCCGGATGTTTTTGGAGATTTTCCGGACGTTTTTGTCACTTTTCCGGACGTTTTTGTCACTTTTCTGGATGTTTTTGGAGATTTTCCGGATGTTTTTGGAGATTTTTTGGACGTTTTTGTCACTTTTCTGGACATTTTTGTCACTTTTGCGGACGTTTTTGGAGATTTTCCGGATGTTTTTGGAGATTTTCCGGACATTTTTGTCACTTTTCCGGACGTTTTTGTCACTTTTGCGGACGTTTTTGGAGATTTTCCGGATGTTTTTGGAGATTTTCTGGACGTTTTTGGAGATTTTCCGGACGTTTTTGTCACTTTTCCGGACGTTTTTGTCACTTTTGCGGACGTTTTGGAGATTTTCCGGATGTTTTTGGAGATTTTCCGGACGTTTTTGTCACTTTTCCGGACGTTTTTGTCACTTTTCTGGATGTTTTTGGAGATTTTCCGGATGTTTTTGGAGATTTTTTGGACGTTTTTGTCACTTTTCTGGACATTTTTGTCACTTTTGCGGACGTTTTTGGAGATTTTCCGGATGTTTTTGGAGATTTTCCGGACATTTTTGTCACTTTTTCCGGACGTTTTTGTCACTTTTCCGGATGTTTTTGGAGATTTTCCGGATGTTTTTGGAGATTTTCCGGATGTTTTTGGAGATTTTCTGGACGTTTTTGGAGATTTTCCGGACGTTTTTGTCACTTTTCCGGACGTTTTTGTCACTTTTGCGGACGTTTTGGAGATTTTCCGGATGTTTTTGGAGATTTTCCGGACGTTTTTGTCACTTTTCCGGACGTTTTTGTCACTTTTCTGGATGTTTTTGGAGATTTTCCGGATGTTTTTGGAGATTTTTTGGACGTTTTTGTCACTTTTCTGGACATTTTTGTCACTTTTGCGGACGTTTTTGGAGATTTTCCGGATGTTTTTGGAGATTTTCCGGACATTTTTGTCACTTTTTCCGGACGTTTTTGTCACTTTTCCGGATGTTTTTGGAGATTTTCCGGATGTTTTTGGAGATTTTCCGGATGTTTTTGGAGATTTTCCGGACGTTTTTGTCACTTTTGCGGACGTTTTTGTCACTTTTGCGGACGTTTTTGTCACTTTTCCGGATGTTTTTGGAGATTTTCCGGATGTTTTTGGAGATTTTCTGGACGTTTTTGGAGATTTTCCGCACGTTTTTGTCACTTTTCCGGACGTTTTTGGAGATTTTCCGATGTTTTTGGAGATTTTCCGGACGTTTTTGTCACTTTTTCCGATGTTTTTGTCACTTTTCTCTGTGCTTGTATTGACATTTTTTTTCCTACGGTTTTATAAATTTTTCTTTACACGCTATAAACCTTAAAACACCCAAATTCAATGAAAGTATTGAACTGATCATTTATTTGACATGTGAAGAGCAATGTGTGGAAGCATCCACGTTATTTTGTTTTAACATTTGGTTGAAAGAAAACCCAAATTTCTGATTTAGAAACTTTTTTGAAAATGGGTTAGGGTTAGGTTATTACACATTTTCTTGAGGAAGGACGCCTAAACCCCCCTTCTTCTCGGTCTTTAAAAAAAAAAAAAGAATTAGTGTTGAAGCCAACAGCAAAGCCCAACTTTACTTGTAATGAAATCAAACTAAATCCCCTTGTCTTAAAATAGTCAAAACAAAAATCAATACCAGAGTACCCTTCTTCCCTGTCCCGCTGCTGCAATAAATATGCAGAGGAGGAGACATCACTCTGCACAAAATCACATGAGAAATGTTGGTGAGTGATGTTTTTATTAATGACAAATGGTGCAGGCAACATACGCTGTGCAAAACTATTTGCAGTCCCGATGTTGAACTAATGTGCTTGGGCCTAAAGGCCGTTTTAATGGTTGTGAGTAGAATCGAAAGCGTACCCCCGCAGACCCCTCTGCGTCTACGCCGTAGCCGGACGTGCACCTCTCGAAAAATGTAACTACACGTCGCTCGGCCGGTGCTGGGTAGCGTTGCATTTCCCCCCCCCCCCGACTCATTTCCTGGTTCTCCTTCTCCACAAACAACGTGAAATCAAGGAGAGGGTTAACTTTTCCTGCTCCAGATTTCCCACCGTGGTCAGAAAGAACAGGGGAGACACTTTGTTTCTCTCACTAGGACTCTACAGTCGCTACTCGCGCTGAAGCTACCGGCAATCACCGTCACTCTCTCACTCTACCACACACTCCCCCACACACTCCCCCACACACACACACACACATACATACATGCCGGCTCGACGCACACACCAGCGCACAAGTATGAACACCAGGCCACTTACGTAGGCTACGGTGAAAGCTCTGCGTGGAGCCTCCGCAGAAGGCCCCTGTATCGGCCCGGAGAGTTTGGCAACATCATCCTCTGCAGTGTGTATGTCCCTCCCAGCGGGAACGCTGCAAGTGCAGCAGCACACATCACTTGACTGTGTACACCAACAATTACTGCGCACCCCGATCTTTATTTTAGGGGATTTTAATCACTGTAAACTGGAACTGTCACTCCCAGGTTTTTCACAGTACGTTAAACGTGGTATAAGAGAGGACAGAATCCTTGATAAGTGCTATTGTAATGTGAAAAAAAGGCCTACGTGAGCAGGGCTAAACCCCCCCCCCGCTGTCAAACTCGGACCATAACGTAGTCCATAGTCCATCTACGCGTGTGCGTGATCACGGAAGGCTTGTATCATGTGGACGCGCCGACAGCGTCGTTGTCATTACTTAGAATTCCTCACGGGGGCGACAGAATTGAAATGATTTATTCCTCCACACGTAAAATACAACTAGCACTGCAGTTACCAAATGTAAAGTTAAAGTTGTGTCGCTCTCAGGCTCCCCCCACCCGATTAACGTTATCACTTCTGCTCAAACCGCGATGAAAACGGCCACCACCTACAATAGAAGTGCACAATATAATCAGGGTTCAAAATTAACTTTTTTGTCCACCAGCCAAATGGCTAGTGAATGTTCAAATTTTATCAGCCACTCAATAGATTACCATTATTTTTTTGGCTGGTTAGTGAAACAAATCTACCAGCCACCTGCATATTTTACCAGCATTTGGCTAGTAGATAGTGCTAATTTTGAACCCTGAATATAATAATCAATAAATAATATAAATGAGATCATAAACAACGTACAATATGTTAGTTGAAAGAGAGATGGAGCATGGACCCCCTTACTATACTGAACCAAATTAGGAATGCAACAATTTTGTTTTTGCCCCCATTTTTCACGAGCTGAACTCAAAGATCTAAGACTGTTTCTATGTACACAAAAGATCTATTTCTCTTAAACATTGTTCACACATCTGTCTAAATCTGGGTTAGTGAGCACTTCTCCTTTGCCCAGATAATCCATCCACCTCACAGGTGTGGCATGTCAAGATGCTGATTGGACAGCAGGATTATTGCACAGGTGTCCCTTAGGCTGGCCAAAATAGAAGGCCACTCTAAAATGTGCAGTTTTACTGTATTAGGGGGGGTTAGGGGTTAGGGTTAGGGTTCATCCGTGAAGAGAAGACCTCTCCAAAGGGCCAGACGCCATCGAATGTGAGCATTTGCCCACTCAAGTCGGTTACGACGACGAACAGTCAGGACGAGATCGAGAGAGAGAGAGAGAGAGAGAGTGTGAGAGAGAGAGAGAGAGAGAGAGAGAGAGAGAGAGAGAGAGAGAGTGAGAGAGAGAGAGAGAGAGAGAGGCCAGCCCTAGCCTAACCCTAACCATAACACCAGATACTGACTGGTTTTCAGATCCCCCCAATACAGTAAAGGCGCTGACACACCAACCTGACAACCGGCCGTCGGCACAGTCTGTGCGGTGTGTCCCGTGCCATCGTCAGTTGGAGGGGCTGTCCGGCCTTCATTTTGGCCGACCTGACTTGCTGGGTCGGAGGGCGGGCAGATGGAATCAATGACCAATCTGATTGGTGGAGCGCTAATCTGGAAATGTTGAGCGGGATGAGTGACGAACGCCTCTCAAAATCTGACGAAAATCTTTTAAACTGACCTTTGTCGATCTGAAATGAAGACAGGTTCAGCTACAGCGCCATTATCGGTCAGCTGGAGAAGCCAGACCCACGTGGTGCGTTCGTCATTTCATTTGTGTTCTGAGGCACTTTTTGGACCTCGGGGAGCCGAGTGATCAGTCCGACTGACTTTACTGCCGACGGTCGGCCGTCGGGTTGGTGTGTCAGGGCCTTAAAACCAAGGGGGTAAGCTTCTCCTCACAACACGTAGCTCCTATGGCGCCATTTTGATGCTAACAAGCCATCACCCGCCGTTAGCATCCCATTGACTGCCATTCATTTTGAAGTCACTTTGACAGAGAATAACTTTACATCTGACGCGTTTAAAGACTATTTGTCCATTGTTTATTTCTAAAGAAACACGACAATGTATAAAAGGCTCCATTACCTTGTACCTCACGTTACAAGGTGAGGTACAATGCCTGTTGTTGGCAATGAGCTGGAGTCGCTCACAACAACTGCAGAGAAACGGACCATGAGTAGGATGAGCTGGTGATCATGGACAATGACCACCACCCACTACAAAGCACGTTCATCCAACGGAGGAGCATGTTCAGTGGCCGACTTCTGTCACTGAACATGCTCAACAGACAGGTTGAGGAGGTCCTGTGTCCCCAGGGCCGTCCAGCTCTTCAATACCACACAAAGGGGGAGGGGAGAAATGGACTTTTCAAGCATGAGCCTGTCTCTCTCAGCCCCTACCACCATTATATCTCTGTCTGCTGTACACCTGACTGTCTTATAGGCTGTATTAGCCCTCCTACACAATCTGGACTGTGGTCATAACAACTACATCTTATAACTTGTTCCCTGTTATATATTGTTCTTATTCTTATTCAGTCAATTCAGTTAATGTTATTATGTTAATATTTCATAGTCATAGTTAATATTTAATAACAACAATCTACTGCATTGTTCAATCCCTGCACTGCTCACCATTGCACACAGTCTACCATAGCACCTTATCATGGTCATTGCATTTCTGTGCGTGATTTTTATTTTTATTTTTATTTTTATTCTTATGTATGTGTGCTATATGTGTGTATATGTGTTTGTTGTGTTAAGGTTGTCTAAGCTACTGGATCCTAAAATTTCCTTCGGGATGAATAAAGTATCTATCTATCTATCTATCTATCTATCTATCTATCTATCCATCTTATGGCTCCGTAGCAGACGTTTTTATAAAAATAGGCTAACGATTGTGTCATAACCACGCAACTTACTGTCTCATAGTAGAGGAATTACCGTATAGTACAGGAGAAGAATGTTAACTATCATTTTAGTGATCAATAATTAGCCTGTGTCTATGTTATCTCCTTACATATACCTACGCTCTCCGTCTCTGCTAGATTGGGAATGATTGAGATTTCTCTTGGCACAGCTACCAGAAGACTTCCAACTTTCAGACAGGTTGCTCACGTCACATCTACGTCTTCAAGCTCAGTTGGAGGCTGCTCAGTAACGCTCAGCCATCACCGGGAAAGATCTTCTAATATCCTTCACTGGTCTCCGTCCAGAGACACGGGATCTGGTGGTCCATTCTTATATACAGTCTATGCTTAAAACTGCACATTTTAGAGTGGCCTTTTATTGTGGCCAGCCTAAGGCACACCTGTGCAATAATCATGCCGTCTAATCAGCATCGTGATATGATGGAAAGATGGGGGCAAAAACAAAAGTGTTGCGTTTATTATTTTGTTCGGTGTAATAATCAATCAATAATATAAATAAGACCATGAACAATATACAATATATAAAATACTTTTTCATGACTTTACCATGACTTTACCATGACTTTTTCATGACTTTTTCATGAAAAAGTCAGTCGATATTATAGAATAAGAATAGAAATCTGTGTTAAAGTTTCCCCTCAGAGGTTTAACAATAACATGAATGATAATATATGTGGTTCGTAGTGGGATTGGTAATATTGCGCCCCGAATATAACGGTGAGGTTAGGACGACGTGAAAATACATTTATTAATCACATATTATTATGCCGTGTTAAAAAAATAATCCATGACTTCTCCAAAACTTTTTATGTTTCCAAAACTTTCCAGGCCTGGAATTTGCATTTTTCAAATTCCATAACTTTTCCAGTTTTTTTTCGAGGGGAACATCACTGTAAAGGTAAGACTGAGTCCTTCCTTCCTGCCTTCCTTCTTGCCTTCCTTCCTTCTTGCCTTCCTGCCTGCCTGCCTGCCTTCCTTCCTTCCTTCCTTCCTTCCGTCCATCCTTCCTCCCTGCCTTCCTTCCTTCTTGCCTTCCTGCCTGCCTTCCTTCCTT
Source organism: Sander lucioperca (assembly GCF_008315115.2). Lineage (NCBI taxonomy): Eukaryota > Metazoa > Chordata > Actinopteri > Perciformes > Percidae > Sander > Sander lucioperca. The sequence continues at coordinate 14,510,999 of NC_050188.1, forward strand.
CCTTCCTGCCTTCCTTCCTTCCTGCCTTCCTTCCTTCCTGCCTTCCTTTCTTCCTTCCTGCCTTCCTTCCTGCCTTCCTTCCTGCCTTCCTGCCTTCCTGCCTGCCTGCCTTCCTTCCTTCCTTCCTGCCTGCCTTCCTTCCTGCCTTCCTGCCTTCCTGCCTTCCTGCCTTCCTGCCTTCCTGCCTGCCTGCCTGCCTGCGTTCCTGCCTTCCTTCCTTCCTTCCTTCCTGCCTGCCTTCCTGCCTGCCTGCCTTCCTTCCTTCCTTCCTGCCTTCCTTCCTTCCTGCCTTCCTTCCTTCCTTCCTTCCTTCCTTCCTTCTTGCCTTCCTGCCTTCCTTCCTTCCTTCCTTCCTGCCTTCTTGCCTTCTTGCCTTCCTGCCTTCCTTCCTTCCTTCCTGCCTTCCTTCCTGCCTTTAGGACTAACTTCCATGACTTTTCCAAAACTTTCTGGGTCTTTTTATGTTTCCAAAACCTTTCCAGGCCTGGAATTTGCATTTTTCAAATTCCGTAACTTTTCAAGGTTTTTTCGAGGGGAACATCACTGTAAAGTAGGACTGAGTTGTGCGTTTGTTGAATGTCACCTTTGTGTCTGGAGGACACGTCTCTGGGTTCAGGCTTTGTGTTGGGAAACACTCATTTATTTTTGACATTTTCGAATGAATTAAACAGTTAATTGATTGGCTGCAATTAAAATGAATGGAGTTCTTAACCATCAGAGTTATTAATTCAACTATGTGGAAATTAATTGAGCTGCAGCAGTAGACGTGGTGAAACACAAACGCAATCCTGTTTTTTAATCGTGGAGTTTTACTTTGTTTTCAAGCGGCTGTGGCCACGTGCGACCTATTTCATTCCTTCTTTCCTTTGCTAGCTCCTTACTCACGTACTTCATGCCTTCTTTCCTTCCCTTCTACATACTTACTTTAAATATTACATAGTTTAGCGCTGCAAAGATTTACCGATTAGTTGTCAACTATCAGTCCTTCCTTCCTTCCTTCCTGCCTTCCTTACTTCCTTCCTGCCTTCCTTCTTGCCTTCCTTTCTTCCTTCCTGCCTTCCTTCCTTCCTTCCTTCCTGTCTTCCTTCTTGCCTTCCTTCCTGCCTTCCTGTCTTCCTTCCTTCCTGCCTTCCTGCCTTCCTTTCTGCCTACCTTCCTTCCTTCCTTCCTGCCTTCCTGCCTTCCTTCCTTCCTGCCTTCCTTCCTGCCTTCCTTCTTGCCTTCCTTCCTGCCTTCCTGTCTTCCTTCCATCCTGCCTTCCTTCCTGTCTTCCTGTCTTTCTTCCTGCCTTCCTGTCTTCCTTCCTGCCTTCCTTCCTTCCTGTCTTCCTTCCTTCCTGCCTTCCTTCCCTCCCTCCTCTTCTCTACCTCCTTCCCTTACTTATTTTCTTCCGTCTTCTTTCCTTCCTTCCCTTAATCCATCCTTGGCTTGTTAAATGTGAGTATTTTCTAGTTCTTTCTCTCCTCTGGGACAGTAAACTGAATATCTTTGAGTTGGGGACAGAACAAGACCTGTGAGGACGTCATTTTGGGCTTTTTGGGAAACACAGATCCACATTTTAGAGACCGAACAACTCATCCATTCATCCAGAAAATAACCTGACACGTTACATGAATCTGGAGTGGCAGCCCTGTTACAATCCTGCAGCTGAAGTTCTCTTGAGCAAGGCAGCGTCCTCTCCCCCCCGGGGGGAGTTGATCACGAGACGGGGGGGTGTGGCGTTGGCGGGCGGCCCCCAGGTGTGAACACGAGGAAACGAATGAATATCAATGAGCACGCTGATGAGAAACGGGGAGCGCTCTCTTCTCAGGGTTTCTGGAACGAGGCTGAAATTAACGAACCGGTCATGAGGGGAGGGGGCTCTTCTACAAATCCAGGGTCCTGTGTGTGTGTGTGTGTGTGTGTGTGTGTGGAGCGTGTGTGTCAGTGTGTGTGAGTGTGCATGTGTGTGCGTCCATGCGTGCATGCGTGCGTGTGTATGGGGAGTGTGTGTGTGGGTGTGTGTGTGTGTGTGTGGGGAGGGGGTGTTTGTGTGGGGAGTGCATGTGTGTGTGTGTGTGTGTGTGCATGCGTGCATGTGGGGGGAGTGTGTCTGTGTGTGTGTGTGTGTGTGTGTGTGTGTGTGTGTGTGTGTGTGTGTGTGTGTGCGTGCGTGAGTGCATGTGTGTGTGCATGCTTGTGCGTGCACGTGTGTGTGTGTCCATGCGTGCGTGCATGTGTGGGGAGTGTGTGTGTGTATGCATGTGCAAGTGTGTGTGCGTGCATGTGTGTGGAGTGCATGTGTGTGTGCGTGCGTGCGTGCGTGCGTGGACTGTGTGTGTGTGTGTGTGTGTGCGTGCGTGGACTGTGTGTGTGTGTGTGTGTGTGTGTGTGCGTGCGTGGACTGTGTGTGTGTGTGTGTGTGTGTGTGTGTGTGTGTGTGTGTGCGTGCGTGGACAGTGTGTGTGTGTGTGTGTGTGTGTGTGTGTGTGTGTGTGTGCGTGCGTATGTCTGTATCTGTGACTTCCACACCAGGCACAGAGCAGCAATAGTAGCATAATAATAATAATTATTTTATAAAGAAACGTTGTTGGAACCTAGAGCTCTACACGGGCGGGTACAGGCGAGTCACACAGATGATACAAATATGATCTAACTCACGCGAATGGCGGGAATATTTGATTTTGCCTTGGTGTGAACACGCCATCAGAGTGTAGGGAAAAATAACCTGAAAAACTCAGTTCGGTGCTGCTGGTCACTCGTGTGTGGAGTCGTTGAGGAGCACACAGCGGGGCTTTAATGAGAAACCAAGCAGTCGCTTCATGAATAAAAATGACTTCTTGGAGATTTGAGGCAGAGAGAAATCTAAATGCTGTACTGTAAGCGGTGATAACAAACGGAAACAGAAATTCAGCTGCTTTTTTTCTGAAAACGTTCGGTCAAATTATGTCTAAATGACAACCGTTCACAGAGCATGGAGTTGTTTTAGGAAAAGGAAATTCAGATGATTATTTGCATAGGAATGTATCTATTTTTAAGTTTCTTCTACACATTTTCAGCGCTTGTTTCTACGTTCCATATTTTCTGATATAGGCTAAAACAAAAATTTAAAAACGGGCCAATGTGACCCGAAGTCAACATTAATAGGATTTGAAAAAAGTGACAAAAATGTCAAAAAGCCCAGAAAAACAAATCTACAAAAAAGTGTCAAAAATATAGAAGAAAAAGAAACGAAAATGGTGAAAAAAAATTGACAAAAATGTCAACAAAAAGTGACAAAAATGTCGAAAAAAGTGACGAAAACGTCAAAAAAAAAAAGAAACAAAAATGTCGAAAAAAGTGACGGAAATGTCGAAGAAAGTGACAAAAATGTCGAAAAAATAAAGTGTCTGGAAAAAAAATAACACAAATGTCGAGTGACAAAAACTGTCAAAGCCCACAAAAATGTCGAAAAAAGTGACGGAAATGTCGAAGAAAGTGACAAAAATGTCGAAAAAAGTGACAAAAATGTCGAAAAAAAATAAACAAAAATGTCGAAAAAAGTGACGAAAACGTCAAAAAAAAACAGAAACAAAAATGTCGAAAAAAGTGACGAAAATGTCGAAGAAAGTGACAAAAATGTCGAAAAAAGTGACAAAAATGTCAAAAAAAAGAAACAAAAATGTCGAAAAAAGTGACGAAAATGTCGAAGTAACAAAAATGTCGAAAAAAGTGACAAAAATGTCAAAAAAAAGAAACAGAAATGTCGAAAAAAGTGACGAAAATGTCAAAAAAAGAAACAATAATGTCGAAAAAAGAGAAACAAAAATGTCGAAAAAAGTGACGAAAATGTCAAAATGTCGAAAAAAAGCGACTAAAGTGTCGAAAAAGACGACCATAAAGTTTAAATTTTAAATTTTGACCCAGAAAAACACCAGGGTTATAGACTAGTCTGGCTAGTCCACCCAGCATTCCTGGATGGGAGAACAACATGCTCTGGTTTATTGGCATTTCTTTAAACCAATCACAATCGTCTTGGGGCGGGGCTAAGCTCCGCACGGAGCCACGGTGCCGCTGCAAAATAGTCTCAGGAAGGAACTTGTTTTGGTGGAACATGTGTACGTTCTAAAGTAGTTTTAGTCGTGCAACAGAAAACTCAGATTGGACAGATAATCTAGTTAGCTGTCTGGATTTACCCTGCAGAGATCTGAGGAGCAGTTAACCATAGTCCTCACACATCAGCCGGAGGTTAGAACGCCAACACAGAGACAGAGGAAGGGGACGGACAACCGGCCCAAAATGAGGGACATCCGGAGGAATTTTCCTCGGCAACGGAAAAATCCCAGAAGTGGAACGTCGTGGATACAGACACTATTCCATTATATACACTGATCCTGATTACTGCATTTCTCTCCCTATACTTTTTATTACCTTTTAAGCCATGTACCCCCTAACATTCATTTTTGGTAGAAAAAAAATAAAGAGGAAGAATACAGCGATGTCAGCGGTAGATTTCCTAAAAAACAGCCTTGAACCTGGAAAACATTTAGATGCTGATGAAGAAAGGAGACAAAACCTTGGAAAAAGACGGTAAAAAGAAGAAAGGAAGGCAAGAATAGGTTGAAAATAGTCATAAAAATTTTGAAAAAAAACACAGTAGAAAGAAGGAAGGCAACACTAGGGCGACAAACGTGACAAAGAATTCAAATAAGCGACAAACTTGGAGAAAACAAAGACAGTAGAAGTAACTACAGCCTTGGAACTGAGAAACATTTTACAAAAAAATCTTACGTAGCCCCTGCAGTCCTCCAGAGTACCCCTAGGGGGACACGTACCCCCTGCAGTCCTCCAAAGTACCCCTAGGGGGACACGTACCCCCATTTGAGAACCACTGACCTATATCTATATGAGTCTATCAATCAACTGAATCAACCTGAGTAATGTGCACACTCGCCTACTTATGGTGCGTTCAAATCAACTCGGACGTGTTGTAAGTGTGAGGTGGACAGAGGGCACCGACGTGGAAAGTGCGGGGGGGGGGCACGCTGTGTCGGCCGCGCCCTTGGCTGTAACTAACGATTGTTTTCATTAACTAATGTGTGGAATAATAATAATAATAAAAAAATTGGTGTGTCCTTGGCAGTATGTCGCAGCGTTTTCCGATGCGTTTATTGCGCCAGTTGTGTGTAACAAGCATAGTGTGCACACTGTGCATGAGCCTGTGAGCATTTTACTAATGCTCTGTTAAAATAACAATGAAATGCTGCGTTATTGACTTTAGACCAGGTTTTTGTTGGTCAATGGTGCCATCACTTCCCGCTGCCTCAAGATAGCAATATGCCCAGAATGCACCTGAACACACCTCCCTGTAAGACCAGCACGCCCAGAATGCACCTGAACTCACCTCCCTCTAAGACCAGCACGCCCAGAATGCACCTGAACGCACCTCCCTGTAAGACCAGCACGCCCAGAATGCACCTGAACGCGCCTCCCTGTAAGACCAGGACGCCCAGAATGCACCTGAACTCACCTCCCTCTAAGACCAGCACGCCCAGAATGCACCTGAACGCACCTCCCTGTAAGACCAGCACGCCCAGAATGCACCTGAACTCACCTCCCTGTAAGCCCAGCACGCCCAGAATGCACCTGAACACACCTCCCTGTAAGACCAGCACGCCCAGAATGCACCTGAACACACCTCCCTGTAACACCAGCACGCCCAGAATGCACCTGAACGCACCTCCCTGTAACACCAGCACGCCCAGAATGCACCTGAACGCACCTCCCTGTAACACCAGCACGCCCAGAATGCACCTGAACACACCTCCCTGTAAGCCCAGCACGCCCAGAATGCACCTGAACGCACCTCCCTGTAAGACCAGCACGCCCAGAATGCACCTGAACGCACCTCCCTGTAAGCCCAGCACGCCCAGAATGCACCTCCCTCTAAGACCAGCACGCCCAGAATGCACCTGAACGCACCTCCCTGTAAGACCAGCACGCCCAGAATGCACCTGAACTCACCTCCCTGTAAGCCCAGCACGCCCAGAATGCACCTGAACACACCTCCCTGTAAGACCAGCACGCCCAGAATGCACCTGAACACACCTCCCTGTAAGACCAGCACGCCCAGAATGCACCTGAACACACCTCCCTGTAAGACCAGCACGCCCAGACACCAAAAGCGACGTCTAGTACTACAACCCTGGGTTGCGGGTTTTTCCAAGAAGTCAACGCTGACATTGTTGGACTGAAGCTGCTGTTTTGTGCCAGTGTTCAATATCCTAAAAATGTAGCCTGTTCCTCCTGCCAAAAACATTTTCAAACAATTACAAGAATCCAGTGTTTCCCCCAGTTATTCCTGGCAGCGTGGAGCGGCTTCTGAAGAAGCACGCGGACCACAAACTCCATCACGCCAGTAATTAAGATCGTTCTTTCTTTCTGTCCTCAGGTGACCATACCGATTAACCCTTTGAACTCTGCAGTAGTGCCTCCACTAGTGACGATTACTGCGATGTCATTTCCTGGAGTATCTTCGAATACTCGAACGCCAGAAGGTTATGTAACTCAACAACCCATAATAAATACATTAAAACACACGCGGTTGAATGTTTTTAACCCTTGTGTTGTCTTCCCGTCGACCACTTGTCACTTTACCTGATGTTTTTGTCGAATTCTTTCCAGGTTTTTTGTCAATTTTTGGGGATATTTTTGTTGGTTTTTTGGATATTTTTGTTGATTGTTTTCAACGTTGTTTGTCGATTGTTGTCAGCGATTTTTTTGTCGATTTCTTCCAGCAATTTTGGGATATTTTTGTCGATTTTTTGTCACTATTTCAAACGTTTTTTTGTCGATTGTTGTCAGCGATTTTTTTGTCGATTTTTTCCCAGCAATTTTTGGATATTTTTGTCGATTTTTTTCCCGGGTTTTTTGTCACTATTTCCAACATTTTTTGTCAGCAATTTTTGGGATATTTTTGTCGATTTTTTCCAGCAATTTTTTTTTAATGTTTTTGTCAATTTTTTCCCAGGTTTTTTGTCACTTTTTTTTTTTTTTTTTTTTTTTAAATGGTCGTATGGAACCATCCACGTTATTTTCTTTTGTACAATTTGGTTGAAATAATCCCCAACTTTCTGAAATGGAATCTTTTTTTTTAAAAAATGGGTCAAATTTGACCCGAGGACAACAGGAGGGTTAAGGAGAAAGTAGGCCGGAATAAATTATCAGAATTATCGTCATGGGGAAAATACGTTGACAACAGCTTCAGAATTTTGATGTCGATAAATTTTCGATTAATCGCCCAAGCCCTACTTATAACTATTTTGGCATTCCTGTTCTGCAAATTTGTGTTACTTCACTATATATATATATGGCTGTGTATTGGCAAGAATCTGGCGATACAAAAAAGAAATAATAAAAAAATCGATATTGTTTTTGAAAATCGATACAGTATTGCAAAATATCGCAATACTCAAGTGTAGATTTTTTCTTACACCCCTAATAAATATATATATATATATATATATATATACACACAATAAGCTCATATCTGTTTGCTTTGCTGTGTTTCCTTGTCCAGAAGTTTATTAGAATGAAAATAAAACCATTTTGGAGGAGAGGGTGTAACAGGAAAACAGCGTATTAGATTTGAAATGAATAACCAAAGGAGTTGATAGGAAGATGTGAATGTTTCCGAGTTTCCGAGTCCAAATTGGAAAATTACCGCACATGAATAAAAAGCCTCTCCACGGCACGAACAAGTATTGGAGCGGATTATTTGGAAATAACTTTAAAACAAAATTTGATTTCACGGTGTGTAATGAAAGCATATGAAAGAAGACGGTTCTGATTGTTTCTGTATTTTCGTCGGTGCAGAATGCAGAAGAGAAATCATCGACACGAAATCCTTCAGATAGACGTCAGATTCTGCAAACAAGGAAAACCAAAAAGGCACAGATGATCACAACTGATTATTGAACAGCGAAAGACGAGATATTTTTCACGTGTGTGAGGGAGTCGCAGAATTAAATCTGGTCGGAGGGGGATCCCTGGACCCCAAAACCTCCCAGTCGACGTGGAAGGTGGTTTTTCGTCCAACAGAGTGAGTGTGTGTGTGTGTGTGTGTGTGTGTGTGTGTGTGTGTGTCTGTGTCGAGTTTCCCCATGATGAGCTCCAGCAGAGAGGCGGACACTATGACACACACTAGAGTAGTTCCCATAGAGCTCGACAGTGACCGCCCATTTTTTTTTTTTGGAACGGCTCTGGTTCCAGAAGTGTTTTCCCCCGCTCAACATCTCCGTTGACATTTCATGAAACGCTGACATGAAGTGTTTTAAGACTGGAACCGGGCCAGCTAGCTACAAGATGAATCGTGACATTCATTTGAAATTTTGAAAAAGACACACACACACACACACACACACACACACACACACAGAGTTTCTGACCAGCCCATGCTCTCCAGTGACTCACCACACATACACGAAATCAGCGCCACTCCACTCACTCACGCACAACCTGGCATGCTCCTACTCTCTTACTCACACACACACACACAATTTCATAAAGCGCTGAAAATACACGTGTGTATCAGTGCGTGTGTGTGAGAGATTGAAATCAAAGCAATAAAGAGTGAGTGGAAAAAGAAGTGTGTACGTGCGCACAAGATGCAGCTGTCATGCATGCTTTCTGCAAGTGTGTGTGTGTGTGTGTGTGTGTGTGTGTGTGAAATAAATAGCAGTTTGACACAGCAACAAAGAGTGTGTGTGTGTGTGGTAGAGTGTGTGTGTGTGTGTGTGTGTGTGTGTGTGCGTGTGTGTGTGTGTGTTCCGGCTCGTATGGCCGCCATAAACCCTCATGACTGAATGCCACTGAGGGCAACCCTAACCCAGAATGGGGTCCATTTCAAACCGCAAATAATTTTAAAAAAAAACATGCGGCGAGCTGCAATTTTAAGCAATAAAAAAACAACCATGTGCACTGTCTAAACACTGAAATAAAAGCGTACTACTGTTGTAGTGTGTGTGTGTGTGTGTGTGTGTGTATTGCGGTGACAGGTCAGGTGGCAACAGCAAATCACAGCTGCGCTTCCCAGGAACCGGCAAAATGTGTGTGAATGTGTGTCAAAGATATAGCAGCGTGTCAGAGCAGGAAGAGGAAAAGCGAGAGAGAGAGTGTGTGTGTGTGTGTGTGTGTGTGTGTGTGTGTGTGTGTGTGTGCGACAAACAAATAGCAGCCAGAGAGCAAGCGAGCGCACCGTGATTCGGAGACTGGCAGCATGACTGACTGATCCCTGCATCCATATCACAGGATTAAAAAGCCTGACACAATAGCTGCAAAAACACAAGACAAAAAAAAAAATAAAAAAAAAATAAAATAAAAAAAAGTCGGTCAATGGAAAAGGAAATGTGATTATGAACCTGAACAGACGAGAGGGAGATAATATTAAAGAAATCTGACACACTTTTCAACGGGAGCCATGCGGTGCAGCCGCTGGACGAGGCGCTGGGAGTTACTGCTGTCACCGGGCAGTATAGAGGAAGGAGGAGGAAGAGGAGGAGGAGTTGCTGCCAAAATATGAGCCTCTCCGGTGGTTTCTAAGAGCCAAGACACACTTCAGTCACACTGTCACGGATGTGGTGCAGGGTGAAACCTGCCCAAAATTCAGTTTGCACACCTGTTCGTCTAAATCTTCCCTCTGCGTGTCCTTCAAACTAGAATCCAACTGTAGAGAGTCACACGAGGACAGCAAGGATAGTATGAAAAAAAAAAAAAAAACCCTGTCTAAATCCTTATATATCCTTCTGATTCGGGGTCGTAGGTCACTTGGCTTTGTTCGTGTCCCATTGCATCGCTATGCATATGGAACCGGCTTACGAGGCACACCTAATAATTCATGCTTTTATGTAACGAGATTTGGGTAGGAAATTAGGTCGGAGAAAGAACTGGATGAACGTAGAAAACAAGAAAAGTTTGTCTTTTAAACACCTGCCAGTTTCTGTAAAAAAGAAACTGCTAAAATAAAAAAATAAACATTAACACAACTGCCAATAGTAAATCATATATTTAAATCAGCCTACATGCACACTGGTTTCCATACAAGGTTGTACACACACACACACACACGTTTGTGGCACTATCTTTGTGGGGGACCCGCCATTGACATAATGCATTCCCTAGCCCCTTACTCTAACCTTAACCATCACAACTAAATGCCTAACCTTAACCCTTACCCTCACCCTAACCATAACCTAATTCTAACCCTAATCCTAAAACCAAGTCTTAACCCTCAAACAGCCCTTTAAACATGTGGGGTCCAGCATTTTGGACCCACAAAGCTGTCCGGACCCCACAAGTATACTGTATTCCCGGTTTTTGGACCCCACAAATGTAGTTAAGAGCTCATCATGGGGAAACTCCACACACACACACACACACACACACAATTACAGCAAGAATATTCACTTTTTGTTTTTCCTTCCATTCTGTAATAAAGTTGAGACAAACTCAACTTTTGGAGAAACGCAAACAGACATTGGGACAAATCTACATCTTCTAAATGTTGGGGGGGGACATATCCCCTGCATCCACCCCCCGAAATCTACGCCTATGTTCCCAAATAATCCAGTTAAAACCAGTCTGACATTAGGTTAACTGACAGTACCATACACACTGACAGTCTGTTCCTAATATTAATCAGTTAACTGTACATATAGGCAGCCTAAAACCAGTCTGACATTAGGTTAACTGACAGTACCATACACACTGACAGTCTGTTCCTAATATTAAACAGTTTACTGTACATATAGGCAGCCTAAAACCAGCCTGCCGTTAACTAGCATGAAGTCAACGTCTGTTCACCAAACAGGCAACCAGTCCTCCTCAGGCTCTGAACCACATCAACGACAGTTCGTTCGTAGCCTATATAACATTAACCGAGTTAAAATAACATAACTTAATATACTTAAATGTCTCCATATAAACCAGTTACAGACGTTAAATATATAGACCAATGGTCAGTTTTAATGTAAAACAGTTTAATTTCAAACTAATCGGCAGTTGGTTTCAAGCCGTACGTACAGTAACGTACACCAACGGTGCGTTTCTACACAAAACAGGCATTAAAGCGTCTGTAACGTTACAGACACTTGGTTTAAATATATAAACCAGTTCAAACACGAACAACCATATTATCTACCGGGCCGTTTTCCCCAAAAACTGTTTCAAAAACCCGCAGTGAGTGTGTTTCTATACAGCGCGGCTTCACCTCAGATGACCCAACCAGCCAGACTGGCTGTCTGCTGCTAGCTAGCCCCGTTTGAACCGAACATACATCGGGCAATAACAACACGGAGAACCGACGCTACTTGAACCAAACTGTCACCCGCTCTACCGTAACCGTGTCCCGAAACAAAACACCGGGATCATTGTCTACTTGGCTCGGTTAGAGTAACGCTAACTCGGATTGGGGAAGAAGGGGAGAGGAGGAGAGCCAGCCAAAACAAATGCATTTCCCGACATGAAAGCATAACATCCAGAGACTGGCAGCCACGTTTCGTGCTGCTGTGTGCGGGGGAAAAGGCTAAAGCTAAAGCTCTTAGCTTCACCGGGGTGCCCGTCGTTGACAAGGTGGCTAACTGGTTAACGGCTAGCTCCGCTGGCTAATACATTTATTATGTGCACTTTCACCCGGGGTGGAGGGGGAATGGCAAAAGTTGGCTACCAAAAAAACCAACGCGAACCGGATGACATTCACTTGTTTGACTAACTATCCCGAAATATAACCCGAGAGCAGCCGCACAAAGTTCCCTGGCAGCCAGGTATCTAACAGTTTTAATCCTTGTTTGGCTGCCGTGGAGGTTTGCTGGGTGATAGCAAGGTGATTCCCACTCTGAGAGCCTGTGATGGAGGGAGGGGGACGGTCGCTAGCAGCAGCGGCAGCAGCGGCAGCAGCCTGGGCAGAGACAGCCAGCCAGCCAGGCGGCTAGTCTGGCTTCAACCAAGCCGCTTTAATAACTTCACTTTTGCGGTCACTTTGGTCAAATTTCTCCCCATAAGTTAAATAAATAAGAAGTTTCCCTTGTGTCCTACCTGTGTGTAGTCTCTGGGTGCCGGGTGCGACAG
>NC_050188.1:14528079-14538079 GCF_008315115.2 Sander lucioperca
TCTCTCTGTGTAGTCGTTATGTCTCTCTTTGTAGTCGTTACGTCTCTCTTTGTAGTCGTTACGTCTCTCTTTGTAGTCGTTACGTCTCTCTGTGTAGTCGTTACGTCTCTCTGTGTAGTCGTTACGTCTCTCTGTGTAGTCGTTATGTCTCTCTGTGTAGTCGTTATGTCTCTGTGTAGTCGTTACGTCTCTCTGTGTAGTCGTTATGTCTCTGTGTAGTCGTTACGTCTCTCTTTGTAGTTCTTACGTCTCTCTTTGTAGTCCTTATGTCTCTCTTTGTAGTCGTTACGTCTCTCTGTGTAGTCGTTACGTCTCTCTGTGTAGTCGTTATGTCTCTCTGTGTAGTCGTTATGTCTCTGTGTAGTCGTTACGTCTCTCTTTGTAGTTCTTACGTCTCTCTTTGTAGTCCTTGTGTCTCTCTGTGTAGTCGTTATGTCTCTCTGTGTAGTCGTTACGTCTCTCTTTGTAGTCGTTACGTCTCTCTGTGTAGTCGTTATGTCTCTCTGTGTAGTCGTTATATCTCTCTGTGTAGTCGTTACGTCTCTGTGTAGTCATTACGTCTCTCTTTGTAGTCGTTACGTCTCTGTGTAGTCGTTACGTCTCTCTGTGTAGTCCTTATGTCTCTCTTTGTAGTCGTTACGTCTCTCTGTCTACGTCTCTCTTGTAGTCGTTACGTCTCTCTTTGTAGTCGTTACGTCTCTCTTTGTAGTCGTTACGTCTCTCTGTGTAGTCGTTACGTCTCTCTGTGTAGTCGTTATGTCTCTCTGTGTAGTCGTTATGTCTCTGTGTAGTCGTTACGTCTCTCTGTGTAGTCGTTATGTCTCTGTGTAGTCGTTACGTCTCTCTGTGTAGTCGTTACGTCTCTCTGTGTAGTCGTTATGTCTCTCTGTGTAGTCGTTATGTCTCTGTGTAGTCGTTATGTCTCTGTGTAGTCGTTATGTCTCTCTGTGTAGTCGTTATGTCTCTGTGTAGTCGTTACGTCTCTCTTTGTAGTTCTTACGTCTCTCTTTGTAGTCCTTATGTCTCTCTGTGTAGTCGTTACGTCTCTCTGTGTAGTCGTTACGTCTCTCTGTGTAGTCGTTATGTCTCTCTGTGTAGTCGTTATGTCTCTCTGTGTAGTCGTTACGTCTCTCTGTGTAGTCGTTACGTCTCTCTGTGTAGTCGTTATGTCTCTCTGTGTAGTCGTTACGTCTCTGTGTAGTCATTATGTCTCTCTGTGTAGTCGTTATGTCTCTCTGTGTAGTCGTTAGTCCTGTGTCTCTCTGTGTAGTCGTTACGTCTCTCTGTGTAGTCGTTACGTCTCTCTTTGTAGTCCTTATGTCTCTCTTTGTAGTCGTTACATCTCTCTGTGTAGTCGTTACGTCTCTCTGTGGTCATATCCGTAATTTTGCTTCCGTCTGTAGTTTGTATTCCTCTTCTTTAGTCGTTTTGTCTGTTTTTAGGTAATTTTGCTTCTGTCTGTAGCCAGTTTGACAGCCTTTGAGGTTGTTTACGTCTCTTTGTGATCATTTTCTATATCTTTCTCATCCCTTAGTAGTTATTTTTTATCTCTTTACAGTGGTTTTGCATCTCTTTTTAGTCGTTGTGTCTCTCTTTCTGGTCTCTTTATGTCTCTGTGTCTTGTGGTAATATTGACTCTGTTTGATGTCAGTTTTACAGCCTTTATTATAGGTTTTAGATTATATTCATTTTATTCTAGCTAAGACACTTGCTATTTATTGTGTACGCTGCTGAGTCAGAGGCTGTGTCTCAAACTGCCTACTTGCACACTTCAAACCCTTAATTTTAAGTATATCGTGTAGATAACGTAAAAAGTCAGTTCACTGAAAATACCCGGATGACCCCCTAAAAACGGTCAAAAAGTTCAGTGTGGAACGATGGACCCTACGCGCACTAAACGGGCGCCATCTGGACTACAAAGCGGAAAGGGGAGGGACCAGGGACGTCGACCGGCAGCTGAATGGACGAACGCATCACGTGGGTCTGGCTTCTCCCGAATTTCACAACCGAGCATAATGGCGGCTCGTTCAGAATACAATCTCGTATTTTACGAAAATAGTTCACCGAAACGTGTTTCTGAAAACATTTTAAGAGAGAAATAGGCCGTGCAGTTGCTGAATCTGTCTTCATTTCAGATCAACAAAGGTCGGTTTAAAAGATTTTCGTCAGATTTTGAGAGGCGGCGAGCCGAGCCGACCGCTCGTCATTTCCGGTAAGTATTTTAACATTAGTGTTCCTTTTGGGACAATACTAACCATCGAAAGTGGGCACTACGGCAGTAAGTGGCCAGTGCACATTCGCAGTGTACTGACGGAAGTATCCTGAATGAGACACAGCCTGTGTAACACATTTCGGTCAGTCATGTTTTTAACATGCTTGAATGACAATTAACTATCTGAATCTTTGTTGTAACACCAGTCCCTCCAGAAAAACGTGATTATGCGATCGCGTAATTCAACGCATAATCAGCCAAAGTCTGCATATTTATGCGGGGGGCCGCATTTTTTCAAATACACCGCACTTTCGGCGCATAAATTGCCAATTTCCGCGCAAAATACGCGGGGCTTGCATGATTTCATAATCCCCGCATTTTCATTGCAAAAAAGTCACATATATCTTAGCAGAAAGTTGAAAAATGTTGTGTTTACTTCACACAAGAGCAGCCATTTTCCCCTGTTGCCATGGGAACATTATGAAGTGACGTAATTACGCGATGTGAACATCATCGAAAAGCTGCAAACCCCGCGATGAAGCCGTGATGAAACCGCAGTTTTTGCAAGTTCCCGCAATTTCATCACATAAATTTGCACAAATATCCTGCATATTCCATCGCATTTTTTAAGAAAACGTGCCGCATAATCAAGGATTTTTACCCACAACAATCACAAAAAAACTCCGCATTTTTCTGGAAGGACTGTTATTCTAGCTAAGACACTTGCTATTTATTGTGTACGCTGCTGAACGCATGTTTTTAACATGCTTGAATGACAATGATAATTAACTAACTGAATCTTTGAGGTTGTTTACGTCTCTTTGTGGTCATTTGTGTCAGTTTGACAGCCTTTTCAGTCTGTTGGTAGTTTTCTGTATCTCTTTGCAGTTGATTTTTCATGTCTTTGTTCTCTTTACAGTGGTTTTTGTGTATTATTTTAGTCGTTTTGTGTCTCTCTTTGGCCATTTTGCATCTTTTTGTAGTTCTTCTGTGTCTCTTTTTTAGTGGTTTGTGTCTGTGTCTTGAGGTAATTTTGATTCTGTCTGTAGCCAGTTCAACAGTCTTTTATGTCGTTTCCTTCCCTTTATAGTTTTGCAGTGGTTTTGGATCTCTTTCTGGTCTTACTGTATATGTTTTTAGTCAATTTGTAGTTCCTTATCATCTCTTTGTAGTTGTTTTTTTATCTCTTTATATCTCTGGACTTTCCAAAAAATAATGACTCCATCCCTCCAAACAGAGACCCTTTGGGCCTGTAGTCTTTCTGTTTCTCAAACACGTTTAAAATAGTGACTAATGAATAGTGAGAAAAGTCAGCTTTCGTGTCCCAGAATTTCAAAAACCAGAAGCAGAAAAACTCTGAATTAAACCACAGGAATCAACTTATTCACTCATTAGTCAAGTGACCAATTAGAATTTTGCAGTTCACCACAAACACGGGCGAATGTTCGACACACTGGGAGAGAATTTGCATTTTATTGTGGTTCGACAAAAAAAACAAAAAATCATACATCTGAGAGAAAATAAAAAAGGGACATGAGAGAAACACAAAGGAGGCTTTTATCAGCTTTTTCAATCACACAGCGGGCGTAAAAGTCAAATGTAACTCGTGTCAAACTTTCACATTCATGGAGAAGTTTAAACAAAACGCTGCAGTCGTGTGGTTTTCCTTTTTTGTCTTTTGTGACACGAGCGCTTGCAGCAACTCGCCGCTTTCCCGCAATTAATCCTCCTGTTGTCCTCGGGTCAAATTTGACTAATTTTCGAAATTACTCAATAAGAAATGTGGGTTTCTTTCAACCAAATTGCCCAAAAATAACATGGGGATGGATGGTTCTATAAAAACAGTCTGTGCTGGGCGCCTGGGTAGCTCACGTGGTAGAGCGCGCGCCCATATAAAGAGGTTAATTCCTCGCCGCAGCAGCCCAAGGTTCGACTCCTACCTGCGGCCCTTTGGGTCAGGGCGCATGATCACTTAACAGCTACGTGAACTATTTTGATGATAGAATGCCTAAAAATCTGTACATCATTTAGGAAAACGTGACCCTTTTTTTTTTCGCCGCTTGGTGCCTTTTTACGTCGATTTCTTGGGACAACGTTGTTGTTGCTTTTTTCTACGTTTCCTTCAACGTTTTTTTCCGGCGCTTTTGACGTTTTTTTGTTGCCATACTGTTATGTATCTAACTGTTCTCCAACTGTCTTCATCATTCTGAAAACAGAGCACAACAAATGTTGAGGATGACGCATCATCCCTCCTCACGGACATATTTTTGAAAATACAAATTGAAATAGTATTTTTAATATTATTATAGGAAAAGGGTATTGTTCCTTTTCCTTTGGTGTGTTGCTACACACTTTTTTATTTTATATATATATATATATATATATGTGTGTATGTATATATACATATATATGTATATCTATATATATATATATATATATATATATATCTATATATATATATATATATATATATATATATGTGTGTGTATTTGTATGTATATGTATTTTTAGTTTTGTTCGAAATAAAAAATAATGAGAGAGACAGAAACTGTCTAATGTTTCTGTAAGTAGTACCTAGGGGTACTTTGGAGGACTGCAGGGGGTACGTGTCCCCCTAGGGGTACTTTGGAGGACTGCAGGGGGTACGTGTCCCCCTAGAGGTACTTTGAAGGACTGCAGGGGGTACATGTACCCCTAGGGGTACTCTGGAGGACTGCAGGGGGTACGTGTCCCCCTAGGGGTACTCTGGAGGACTGCAGGGGGTACGTGTCCCCCTAGAGGTACTTTGGAGGACTGCAGGGGGTACGTGTCCCCCTAGAGGTACTTTGGAGGACTGCAGGGGGTACGTGTCCCCCTAGGGGTACTCTGGAGGACTGCAGGGGGTACGTGTCCCCCTAGGGGTACTCTGGAGGACTGCAGGGGGTACGTTTCCCCCTAGAGGTACTTTGAAGGACTGCAGGGGGTACGTGTCCCCCTAGGGGTACTTTAGAGGACTGCAGGGGGTACGTGTCCCCCTAGGGGTACTCTGGAGGACTGCAGGGGGTACGTGTCCCCCTAGGGGTACTCTGGAGGACTGCAGGGGGTACGTTTCCCCCTAGAGGTACTTTGAAGGACTGCAGGGGGTACGTGACATTTTGTTGCAAAATGTTTCTCAGTTAGAAGGCTGTAGTTACTTCTACTGTCTTTGTTTTTTCCAAGTTTGTCGCTTTTTTCAAAGTTTTTGTCTCTTTATTCAAAGTTTGTCACTTATTTGAATTCTTTGTCACGTTTGTCGCCCTAGTGTTGCCTTCCTTCTTTCTAGTGTTTTTTTTTCTAAGATTTTATGACTATTTTCGCCCTATTCTTGCCTTCCTTTCTTCTTTCTACCATCTTGTCCCAAGGTTTTGTCTCCTTTTCTCATTATTTAAATGTTTTCCAGGTCCAAGGCTGTTGTTTAGTAAATCTATCGCTGACAGCGCTGTATTCTTCCTCTTTATAAAGACTTTTATTTTCTACCAAAAATATTTGCGCTGGTTAGGGGGTACATGGCTTAAAAGAAACTGTTCAAAGGGGGGGAACATTATTGAAAAAAATCTTGAGAACCGCTGCCATAACATAGGTAGAAACTGTCTGACGTTAAGGTTTGATCACTTTGTGTCTTGGCCTTAAACTCAAACCTTTCGGAGGGATCAGACAGATCTGACGACTCCGGACTCCAAGTCACCTGCAGTCAGTGAAAAGGACGCGCCGACTTATGCGTGCTACTAGTTCATGAAAACACACGTTTAATAAAACATAACACATAACAAGATCTTCATGTTTAGTGCTCATTAGTGACAGTAGTCACCTGTGGTGCTCCTTGATTCATCACAACGAGGACGAGCGCCGAGCTGCCGTGACACAAACAAGTGTAACTCAGTGTGTGTGTGTGTGTGTGTGTGTGTCTGTGTGTGTGTGTGTGTGTGTGTGTGTGTGTGTGTCATGGAGCAGGAGTTTATCAGATTTGCAAGGTTGATCATGCCGACTTGTTTACACACAACCCTTCCTGAGAGAGAGAGAGAGAGGGGGGTGCGGGGGGAGAGAGAGAGTGAGAGAGAGTGTGAGAGAGAGAGAGAGTGAGAGTGAGAGAGAGGGAGTTTGTATTCCTGTTTATTCAGAGGAGAAGCGGAGCATCTTCACCTGCTCTGCATAACAACGTCCATCTCCAATCTCATTTACACACAGATGGGTGTTTATAAAGCTACGGTATCTGAACACAGAGGGGAGGAATCTGTGGAATCTCATAACTCTCCTGTCTGAATATCGTCATCATTTATTCCCATCGTTCTGAGATTGTTTTATAATCAATATAGTCCCAAGTCTTAATCTGGCTAGTCTTAATCTGCGTTGCTATTTGTACTTGTTGTGAATACGCAGGCCACAAGAAGTAATTAGGTTTTGTTGTTGTTGGCTCACTTTTACTCACGACATGCTAACCAGCAACATAGGATTCCATTCACTATGCTAAGCTAAGCTAGCTGCGGCGCTGTCGGACTAAGACAATGCATGCACTGAGACAAAAATGCGTTTGCCCACCTATATAAATATAGAGGAGACGGTGACTAACACTATTTCAACAAACGGTGGCGTGTTCCTTTAAGAATGGACTTAAATGATGGAGAAAGAGAGAGAGAGAGAGAGAAATAGAGAGAGAGAGAGAGGGAGAGACGGAGAGAGAGAGAAATAGAGAGAGAGAGAGAGAGAGAGAGAGAGAGAGACGGAGAGAGAGAGAGAGAGAGAGAGAGAGGGAGAGACAGAGAGAGAGAGAGAGAAATAGAGAGAGAGAGAGAGGGAGAGACGGAGAGAGAGAGAAATAGAGAGAGAGGGAGAGACGGAGAGAGAGAGAGAGAAATAGAGAGAGAGAGAGAGAGGGAGAGACGGAGAGAGAGAGAGAGAGAGAGAGGAGAGAGAGAGGAGAGAGACGAGAGAGAGAGAGAGAGAGAGAGAAATAGAGAGAGAGAGAGAGAGAGAGAGAGGGAGAGACGGAGAGAGAGAGAAATAGAGAGAGAGGGAGAGACGGAGAGAGAGAGAGAGAAATAGAGAGAGAGATTTTTTTTTTTTTTGATTTTTACAAAAACACTTTATTTACATATTTATCATTTGTGCATGTTCACAATGAAATAAAGTGCTAATGCATTAAAATCTCAGTATTTGATTTAAAAAAAAAAGAAATATCATCCGATAAAAAAGCAAAAACCAGCTCGTCATCAACAACAGAACAAACAATGTCATTAAAACACCAACGCTGTTTAAAAGCATCAATGTCTCCAGTGTGTTTATAAAACCTAAAATCTAACCAGAGTCTGGCTCTGATGTTACAGATCCAGACTGCCATGGCCTCCTGCCCCTCTCTGTTCTCCACCCTGTTCTTTCTGCTTATATAAATAGAGAAATAGAGAGAGAGAGAGAGAGAGAGAGAGAGAGAGAGAGAGAGAGGGAGAGAGACACGTGTCACAGAAGACAAGCCTTCATGATTTTGAAAGACGATGCGGCTGATCTAAATTTAACGTTCAGTTTTAAAGTCGAAGGCTTCAGTTATGTTGTTTTTGCGACTTCTGATACCATGAAGTGTTTTGGATGCGGGGAGGAGGGTCATTAGGTCCGTTCCTGACGGCTCCCGGTCCACGTGCGCGAAACGTAATACGTCTCCATACCAGCAGGCGGCGCTGCTCTGTATTGTTTCCATTAACAGTCTGATTGTTTCTCAGAATAATGAAAATCGGCAGCTGATTGGACGAACGCGTCACGCGGTTCTTTTTTCTCCAGAAATTCACAGCCAGACTGTCATGGCGGCTCGTTCAGAATACGATCTCATATTGGACTAAAATAGTTCACCGAAACGTGTTTCTGAAAACATTTTAAGAGAGAAATAGGCCGTGCAATTTCTGAATCTGTCTTCATTTCAGATCAACAAAGGTCAGTTTAAAAGATTTTCATCAGATTTTGAGCTCCCCATTTCCGGGTGAGTCCCGACTGTCCTGTCTCCGACTGAACATGTCGAGCCGGCCAAAATGAAGGCCGACGGCTCCTCGGACGGACGACGGCACGGAACACACCGAACAGACTCGAGTCACCGACCTCGCCAGACGGTCCGACGGCCGATTATCAGCTTGGTGTGTCTCCTCTATAAGGGCTTTCGTCCCGGCTCCTTTAGTGTGGAGATCATGTGTGGCCACATTATAAAAATTAAGGTTCAGTATGAAAATGTTAACCTTATTTTTATAAATGTGTATGCTCCAGTTTCGGCCATTGAACAAATGACATTTTTAAACCTTTTGTGTGAGGTCATTCAGGATTGTACTGATGATTTTTTAGTTTTTGGGAGGTGACTTTAACTGCACAGAGAATCCCAGTGTAGATCGTAATCACCTGGAGCCTCATCCTGCTTCCTCGGCCCGACTCAGGCGTCTGATGGAGAGCTGTGAGCTGAAGGATGTGTGGAGAGGTTTTCACATGAACGCCAGGCAGTACACCTGGAGTCATACCAGAGATAACATGTTGTCTTTGGCCAGACTGGATCGTTGTTATTGTTTTAAGCACCATTTTGTTGTGTTTAAAAAGTGTATAATTTATCCTGTTGGTTTTACGGACCATTGTCTTGTCCAGTGCTCTGTTTATATTCAAAATGTAAAATTGCATACAGTGCTTATTGGCATTTTAATACTGGACTTTTAAATGATAATTCTTTTAAAGAGGCATTTGAGTGTATGTGGGGTCTACACAGAGTCATAAGTCCAGTTTCCCATCATTGCAGCAGTGGTGGGATATTGGAAAGGTTCAGGTGAAACTTTTTTGTCAGCAATATACTCAATTTACCTGATGAAGGTCTGAGACCGAAACTTAGTATTTTTCTAAATAAATTATTGCTTGCGTAATGGTCAGTGTGCGGGACTCTTCTCTAAGCTTTTGATCTGCTACTTTTGATCATATCCTATGCTCTGAAGATGGAGATACAATCACGGGAACCCCTGAGATCAGGAGATATGCCACCTCGTTCTACAAAGATCGGTTTAAAGAGGAGTACGTGGAAGACGCTGAGTCAGCTGCGTCTTTCTATGCTGGGCTTCCTCAGGTGGGTGCTGCCAACAACACGGTGCTGGAAGATCCACTGTCCCTGAATGAACTGTATGTTGCTCTGATGAGTCTGGGGAACGGTAAGGCACCGGGCATCGACGGGCTGCCTGTGGATTTCTACAAGACCTTCTGGCCAGTAATTGGTGAAGATCTGCTGGAGGTGTTTCAGGACAGCTTGATCAGAGGACGTCTGCTGCTGAGCTGCAGAAGGGCAGTCATTACCCTGCTGCCAAAGAAAGGAGACTTACAGGAATTAAAGAACTGGAGACCTGTTTCTCTGCTGTGTGGGGACTATAAGATCTTGTCCAAAGCTCTCGCTTCTCGGCTTCGGGAGGTAATGGGTGAGGTGGTTCATGTCGACCAGACTTATTGTGTGCCCGGCAGGTTAATGAGTGATAATATCACTTTAATTCGGCATGTTTTGGACGTCTCTAGCTCACTGGGTATGAATACTGGTCTTATTTCCATAGACCAAGCCTTTTCACCGGGTTGAACATCAGTATTTGTGGCAGACGCTCAATGCTTTTGGCTTCAGCCCAGGTTTCACTGGCTGCTACAGGAACCGGTGGTGTACGGAGACCGGTTGGATTACCCCTGCTGGGCTGGTTCTGCCATCTCGGATGTGTTCTGCAGAGCACGGGTGCTCACGCTGGCCATTGATATTAATGTGAATCTACTGTTTCCTCGCATGGTGAA